>NC_056736.1:750964861-751089861 GCF_019279795.1 Protopterus annectens
AAACGTGGCCACATTTGTAAAGACAAGATCAAGGGTATTTCGCCCCTAATAACATGCTTAATTATTTGTGCAGAGAAGTTAGCACTTACAATGTCAAGGAAGCACTAGGCATGCCGAACGTTGATGGTCCACATCAAACACTTCACCGACAGTTAAAAGTCCCCACCCCATATAATGGCATTTTGATAATAGGATAGCAATAGTATTCAGAAGGGGACATAGGGTGTTGTACAGCTAACCATGAAATGCCAATTAATTTAATTTAGGATGATCTGGATGATATATCATCTAACAGTTCAAATTTGAGGTTCTGATGAACCAGTCATGAGGTGACAGATTCCTTCACAAATACTGACACACGTCCCTCATCCTGCAGACATCAAAAGTCTGGACAGAAGCATTTTGAAAGTAGGTACATCTGGCAAAAAAAAATCTGGGCATCTAACCAGCATAATATTTACATACCAAATAGCATAAGCTATCCTACTTTCAGGAGATCGTGGGATAACATACTACTCGGATACAAGCTTAACAGAATGAGAGTGAAAAACTGATACAAAATGCAAACGTTTTTTACTGTGAGATGGGACGACAAGGTGGAAAACAAAACCAGCTAAGCCATCTAGCTGAAGAATAAAACTCTTAAGTTGTTGATGAGCGATTTTCTGCAGTCCAAGATTTGATTCCCAAAGCTTTCACTTGTCAACTGGGTGACTTTGAGCAGACAGCCTGAAACAAAGTCCATATGGTCAATATTATACGAAATACAAACAAATAAATTAAATCAGTACAACATACGTATGCATTACACAAAGAAGGCAATTCAACAGAACTAACAAACTACCGGCCCATTGCTACACTGTCACCACTTTCTAAAATTCTGGAAAGATGGATCCACTTTCAACTTCTAAAATAACTTCTAAACAATAACCTCCTCTCATCGTCATGACGATTCTGACCACATCATAGCACTACTACAGCTCTTCTAAGTTTCACTAAATCTATAAATAAATTCAGAGATGATGGCAAAATAGTGTCTTCAGTCTTTTTAGACATGTCTAAAGTATTCAATACAGTTTCCCATCCCAAGTTACTGTCCACTCTGAATAATCTTATTATCAACCCTGATGCTGTTAACTGGTTTCAAAGTTATCTACCTAGCAACTGTCAAGCTGTGAAATGGAAGCAGGATCAATCCCCACTCCTTCCTGTTACACTTGGAGTCCTTCAGGGTTCAATCCTAGGGCCCCTTCTCTTCAGCATATTCATAAATGATCTTAATACTGCCTCCTGTCAAGCATCTATAATACAATATGCAGATGATTCAACCCTCATATGTGCAGCATCCACAAACACGCAACTTCTTACAGTCACATAAAAAGCCTTCTCAGATATTGAAATGTGGCTAGCAAACTCACAACTCATTCTCAACCCTAATAAAACTAAACTTATGATATTTCATCCATCTAAACATACTAACTTCCCAGATAACTTTTATGTCAGTGCCAGTAATAATACTAGGATTTTCCACAGATTCCCAAACAAAACTATTAGGCATCATAATCAACAACAGACTAAAATCTGACACACACATTTCTAACACAATCAAAAAGGGTCACAAGAAAATGGTAACAATGTATCAAAACAAAACATTCTTAACAGACGCTGCTAGAATAGCCATCGCTAGAACCCACCTTCTCTCCTCACTCTTATATGCATCCCCCATACTTACCAACCTCAAAAAGTCAGAACTAAGTAAATTAGAATCATGTTACAATAGGATTGCCAAATTTGCAGACCCACAAATGTCAATACCTCAAAAATCTTTCTTGGTTGGAACTATTTTCTGTTATGAATTATAACCAATTAGTAATGGCTCACAAAACAATGTACAATCCTGACAATGTACCTTCCCTAATAAATCTTCTACAACCCTATTCTAACATTCGTAGTCTTTGATCATCTAACAAAGACTAATTCCAAGTAACCAAAGTATCCAATACAGCAGGCAACTCTCTTTATTCTAACTTTGTTGCTAAAAATTGGAATATCCTTCCACATAGTATTAGATCCATAAGTAATCTTAATCATTTCAAAATATCTCTCAAAAGACACTTATTTGAATCTTGGCTTTGCGCATGTAACACTTCAGGTTAATTATTAACTTAGCATTACTTATACAATTTGGCTGTACGTACTAAGTCGGTTAACACATCCCTTCTAACAACACTACTTCTCTATAAGTAGCTACATTCCTAGCTGCAACTCTCACCATGGAAGTATTACTTACTGTGCACTACCTTGCCTAGTGATTCTCCCTACTTAATTTCCTAAGTAATGTTATGTTCCTCCACGTATATAAATTCAACCATATATTTGTCTATATTCAACCCAGCCACTAGGGATGCACAAGCCAGTGCATTTCTTTGTGCTGGACCTAAGCCCGGATAAATGGGGAGGGTTGCATTAGGAAGGGCATCCGACGTAAAACTTCATCAAATCATTCATGCGGACTCCAGTAAAAATGTACATACCGGATCGGTCGAGGCCTGGGTTAACAATGACCGCCACCAGTACTGTTAAGCCAACAGGGTGCTGGCAGAAATTGGGCTACTGTTGGCCGAAGGAGGAAAAGAGGCAGAAGGCATGGCTGAAGGCAGGAAGAGAGGAGAAAGGCTAGGACTGTGGTAGTGAGGGTCGGAACTTTGAATGTTGGCAGTATCACTGGTATAGGGAGAGAGCTAGCCGATATGATAGACAGAAGGAAGGTTGGTATATTGTATGTGCAAGAGACCAGATGGAAGGGGAGTAAGGCTAGGTGTATTGGAGGTGGGTTCAAATTGTTTTATCATGGTGTGGATGGGAGGGGAAATGGCGTAGGAGTTATCCTGAAGTAACAGTATGCTAAGAGTGTTTTGGAGGTGAAAACAGTGTCGGATAGAGTGATGTTTAGGAAGCTAGAAATTGATGGTGTAATGATGAATGTTGTTAGTGCATATGCTCCACAACTTGGGTCTGCAATGGATGAGAAAGAAAAATTTTGGAGTGAGTTGGATGAACTGGTGATGACTGTACCCAAGGGTGAGAGAATGGTGATTGGAGCAGATTTCAATGGGCATGTTGGTGATGGGAACAGAGGGGATGAGGAAGTGATGGGTAGTATGGTGTTAAACAAAGGAATCCAGAAGGTCAGATGGTAGTGGATTTTGCGAAAAGGATGGACATGGCTGTGGTGAATACGTATTTTAACAAGAAGGAGGAGCATAGGGTGACATACAAGAGTGGAGGAAGATGCACACAGGTGGATTATATCTTATGTAGGAGGGCCAGTCTGAAGGAGATTGGAGACTGTAAAGTGGTGACCAGGGAAAGTGTAGTTAGGCAGTATAAAATGGTGGTTTGTAAGATGATGTAGGTGATCAAAAAGAGGAGGAGGAGTGTGAGGGCAGCACCAAGGATCAAATGGTGGAAACTGAAAAAGGGTAATTATAAAGTGTAGTTCAGGGAAGAGTTAAGACAGGCACTGGATGGCAGTGAAGAGTTACTGAATAGCTGGGTAACTACAGCAGAGCTAGTAAGAGAGATGGCTAGAAAGGTGCTTGGTGTGACATCTGGACAGAGGAAGGAGGACAAGGAGGCCTGGTGGTGGAATGAGGAAGTACAGGAGAGTATACAGAGAAAGAGGTTGGCAAAGAAGTGGGATTGTCAGAGAGATGAAGAAAGTAGACAGGAGTATAAGGAGATGAGGTGCATGGCAAAGAGGGAGGTGGCGAAGGCAAAGGATAAGGCATATGAAGAGTTATATGAAAGGTTGGACACTAAAGAGGGAGAAAAGGACCTGTACCAATTGGCTAAGACAGGGACTGAGCTGGGAAAGATGTGTAGCAAGTAAGGGTAATAAAGGATAGTGAGGGAAACTTACTCACAAGCGTGGAGAGTGTGTTGAGATGGAAAGAGTATTTTGAGGGGCTGATGAATGAAGAGAATGAGAGGGAGAGAAGGTTGGATGATGTGGGGATAGTGAATCAGGAAGTGAAACAGATTAGCAAGGAGGAAGTAAGGACAGCTATGAAGAGGATGAAGAATGGAAAGGCTGTTGGTCCACATGACATACCTGTGGAAGCATGGAGGTGTTTAGGTGAAATGGCAGTGGAGTTTTTAACCAGATTTTTTAATGAAATCTTGGAAAGTGAGAGGATGCCTGAGGAATGGAGAAAAAAGTGTTTTGGTACCTATTTTTAAGAATAAGGGTGATGTGCAGAGCTGTAGTAAATACAGAGGGATTAAACTAATCAGTCACAGCATGAAGTTATGGGAAAGAGTAGTGGAAGCTAGGTTAAGAAGGGAGGTGATGATTAGTGATCAGCAGTATGGTTTCATGCCAGGAAAGAGCACTACAGATGTGATGTTTGTTCTGAGAGTGTTGATGGAGAAGTACAGAGAAGGTCAGAAGGAGTTGCATTGTGTTTTTGTAGACTTAGAGAAAGCATATAACAGGGTGCCTAGAGAGGAGTTGTGGTATTGTATGAGAAAGTCAGGAGTGGAAGAGAAGTATATAATAGTGGTACAGGATATGTACGATGGTAGTGTGACAGTGGTGAGGTCTGCAGTGGGATTGACAGACGCGTTTAAGGTGGAGGTGGGATTACATCAAGAATCAGCTCTGAGCCCTTTCTTATTTGCACTGATGATGGACAGTTTGACAGATGAGATCAGACAGGAGTCCCTGTGGACTATGATGTTTGCAGATGACATTGTGATCTGTAGTGAGGGTACGGAACAGGTGGAGGAGACACTGGAGAGATGGAGATATGCTCTAGAGAGAAGAGGAATGAAGGTCAGCAGGACTAAGACAGAATATATGTGTGGGAATGAGAGGGAGGATAGATGAATGATGAAGATGCAAGGAGTAGAGGTGGCAAAGGTGGATGAGTTTAAATACTTCGGATCAATAGTTCAGAGTAATGGTGAGCTTGGAAGAGAGGCGAAGAAGAGAGTACAGGCAGGATGGAGTGGGTGGCGAAGAGTGTCAAGAATGATTTGTGACAGACTAATACCAGTAAGAGTGAAAGGGAAGGTCTACAAGAGGGTAGTGAGACCAGCTGTGTTATATGGGTTGGAGACAGTGGCAATGACAAAAAGGCAGGAGTTAGAGCTGGATGTGGCAGAGTTAAAGATGTTAAGATTTGCACTTGGTGTGACGAGGGTGGACAGGATTAGGAATAAGTATATTAGAGGGTCAGCCCAGGTTGGAAGGTTTGGAGACAAAGCCAGAGAGGTAAGATTACACTGTTTTGGACATGTGCTGAGGAGGGATGTTGAGTATATTGGGAAAAAGATGCAAAGGATGAAGCTACCAGGTAACAGGAAAAGAGGAAGGCCTAAGATAAGGTTTATGGATGTGGTGAGAGAGGACATGCAGGTGGTTGGTGTGACAGAGCAAGATGCAGAGGACAGGAAGAAATGGAAACAGGTGATCTGCTGTGGCGACCCCTAACGGGAACAGCCGAAAGAAGATGATGATATTTGTCTATATTCAAGTGATTAAAGTCTTGCTGTATTTGATACTATGTATATATTTTTGTTTTTACATTTTATCCTGTAAATGCGTTACACTCATGTTTTTTGTCAATTTTGTTTATAATTTCTATTACTTATTGTGATAATTTGTATGTAAGCTTAGACTGGAGCTTTTCTCCCCGGGCCTCCACTGAAAATGGGCTCTGTCCCAGTCAGACCATCCCGGTAAACAAATGTAAAATAAAATAAACAAATAAAATCCACCAAACAATAAGAAAAGAATGTCATCAGATATGATAAGTGATTAGCATTCTGCTTTCATAATAATGTATCCGAGCAAGACAACTTAAAGGCACAATTACAATCCAGAAGTATACGAGACAAACTGCAGGAAACTACACACACAGACACACACCAACCACAAACAATGAGGCTATAAACTCATTTTTAAACATCATCATCAATATCCTGGACACTGCACCTCCTCTGAAACTTTCAGAGCTAAACACACACAGTGATCATGGATACCAGTTTATAATAATTGTTCCACAATGCAGCATCAGTCTGCAACTATACACACCGTAATGTTCTCTGAATCCTCTCTGTGACATGTTTTCAGGACTGATTTTTAGCATCACAGTTTCATAATTCCCACTATTCAGTTTTGCAGATGGCTTATAAATGGCAACAATTAAAAAAGAAGCTAATACTCATTTTCATCACCAGACTATTTCCAAGAAACAGTATATATTCCCAGCCTTCTGCAATGCATAATCTCTTGCCTTCAGAAGTCTGATAAGTTTTTGTGATCTACTTGGAAAAGGCAAGTACTAATTTAACGGTTTAAAACAGACGACTTTACAGATTGCAGCTGCAATATATGATTCTGTACCAGTAAACAGTATGTATTTATATATTCAGTTCTTTATATACCTTTTGAAGCATTCACAGAAGGTGGCCTCCATCTTAGTAGAATCAGTCTCGTCTTAGCTGTTCTATATATATGCTACTGCAATCAGTGGGGGGAAAATGTGACCCTGCAAACCCATCCACCAAAGCATTCCTTTGTCACTGTTAAACAAGGATAAAACTTATGTTCTTACCTGTGTGACACACACACACACACACACACACACACACACACACACACACACAATAGTAAAAAGCCATACTTGAAAACAGTAAAATATAACTGCAGTTTCCAATGCATAAGAAACACTTATATAGCTCCAGTCACACATTGTATCGCTAATGGCTTAGGCCTTGTCTTTTCCAAAAAGGTTCCTTGTAGGAGTTTTGGCTTTATACCCACACCACAAGTGACAAACTGACCAAGTTCTAACTAACCTCTCACAGACACGCACACACACACACACCAAAATGCACGTGGATGTAGTTAAAGTAATACGTGTATTCAGCAGCAGTGTGTTATCGGAAACACTCCACCACTGTGAAACATTTTTGTTTTGTGTGTCATGCTGCTGAAGAAAGTAGCATAGCAGAAGAGACTGCATATTCACAGAAGTAATTAACTAGTATATTGGCTTACAAAGTCCATTCACTGTTTATATCATTGTCACCAGCAAATGGTGTAAGATCTATTAGTTTGTGCTAACATTAAAAAAAGTCAGCTACTTCATTTGAAAGTACCAAAAGTGTGCACTGAAAAAATTATGAGTTAACAGCCAAGACATACAATTTTTTGGCGCCTACAAACATAGGTTGTGTATAACCCAGTCTGCCTGTACTTTCCTTTTAGAGCCCAAAGCATTAGCAGGACACCACTAAACAGAGACAAAATGGATGATTATGTGGAGTAGGGGATACCGTATCTACAGGATGTGGTTTTATAACTTGTAGTGGTCATTTGGAATAGCAATCTTTAACTTCATGTCCACAGCATGAAAGTATTTTTCTTGTTTACAGTTTCTAATACTGAAGATTAATGAAAGTGAACCAAAATGTTTTACCAGCTGCCTGCACTGTCCCTTGTAAGGTATGATGTGGTCACAGCTCAAGTGTGGTGTTATGCATCAGGCTGATGACAAGCTAGCTAAATTATAAATAATCATGCACCATATTATTTAAGTAAAAAAAAAAACTCAGTATTTTCCAGAAAATAGCAGCAAGTTGAGAGGTAAGCTGATATGCATGATACACCTTTACGGTTGCCAGCAGTTCTGAAGCTGTGATGTGCACTAAACCCAGGAACAAAAGGAATGCTTTGAAGCTCTCTACACATATGAAACCCAGGAATAGTGGCAGTATAACTACACACATATAAATGTGGTCAAGTTGTACAAGGTCCTCAACTTCATTTGTTTTTGTTAAAACTCCTGATATTGTGTAGCGCACTATTGGAGAATGCAAATACAATGACAAAAGAAATGAAGACCATCCCTGGCACAGTGGAAGGGCTTGTCAGCCATCTTGTCCAAAGATGAGAGACACTGGAAACTATAAAATGGTAAGAAGGTACATCATTACTAGAACTACCTCCCACCTTAAGAAAGCCTCACTGAAGAAGTTTCTGAAGAAGCCAAAACCAAGTGCAACCCACACTGGTGGGTCGACACCCTTCCACAAAATGGAAAGGCCTACTACTGCAAAAACATTAACATGAATTTATAATATTTTACTAACATGAGTTGTACTAAATGCGTTTAATCCCTAAAATATCCTCTATAAAAGTGGCCTCACTATGACTGCAAGCCTCTTTCTAGTCTAACCCCACTGGACAAGAGCTTAAGAAGAGAGCATGCCACTGGTGGTTGAATGATGGTGAACGCAGTCTGTTAGATGAAGTTGAGCAGGTTTCAGTATGGAATTTAATACCTGTTCTGCTACCTGCAGAAGTCATTTTTGCTGATTTAAAGAGAAAGTTTGACTCAATCACTCTTGGCTGGTAATGAAGGTTAGAAGCCTTGTCTTTTCATGACTGGGTAGTTAGACAGTGGTGTAAGTATCTAAGCGATAGGGCAATTATGTGGTGGCTGGTTTGGCAAGCTAAGAAGCAGACATCTTCATGAAAAGTAAGTGTCCCCTACTGCTCTGTATTGGGACCTATCCTATTTTTGTGTGTGTTAATGACTTGGCTCTATTGGAATTAAATATTATGTGCAGTAACGGAGACCTGGTTCAAGGCTCCAGAGAGCAAAACTTCAATACCAGGCTACAACTCTTTCCACACTTTTCAGCCACCAAACCAGGACCAAAACACTAAAGGTGGAGAAGTGTCAATATTCACCAAGGATATTCACACCACCAGGCTTGGTGCCCAACACAATGCGTCTGAAATTCTCCAGGTGCAACTAACACTAGGTAAGACTGCAATCCAAATTGTATTTTGCTACAGATCCCCCACCATACCTCACTACACCTTTCTAAACATACTGGAAAATATTAAGATAGAACCAAACACCCTAATACTGGGTAATTTTAACTACCCTGCCATTAACTGGGAAAACTACTCATGTACCAACACATTTGCCCAACGGTTCTTGGAATTTATAAATTCCAACACCCTGGATCAACTAATCCATAGTCCCACCAGAGGCTCCAATATCCTAGACCTGATCATTACCAACATGGGAAATCGATGCTCCACACCTATGGTCACCCCCTCGTTAGTCAGGTCTGACCATAAGCTAATCACCCTTAACATCCACATCCCACCCCCACCCACCAGTACGGAAACTTCCATAAAAAACTTCTCCAAAGACAACTTCATGCTACCCAAGTCAGAAGTGACAAACTTCATGACACCCATGCAGATGGGAACTGAAAGTTCCACTGCTGAATCCTACACTAAGGTACTGTACGAGCACATCCACTCATGCATGAATCGTGCCATCCCAAATAGAACCAAGATGCTCTTCTCCAAAAAAAGGAAGCCAATCTGGTGGTCCCCTTACTTAAACAAACTTTACAACAAAAGGAAGAAACTGCTGCAGAAAAGAGGAAAATCCCAGGATGCAAAAAACTCCCTTACCAGCCTCAGTAAGAAACTGAGATACCTCATAAAATCCTCCAAAGCTAGTTACGGAAATAAAATTGCCAAAGATTCCAAAGACAACCACAAGGTATTCTATAACTATGTCAAGAATCTAAATGGAAATGCTCAGATCTGTTCTGAGCTACAACAGAATGGCATTAAATATACTGATCCCAAGGATATTGCCAATATCCTGGCAGATCAATTCAGTGCCAACTTCACCCTCCTCTCACCCCCTAAATGGCCCATCTCAATACCGGAAGATTGCCAAATTCCGGTAATAATGGCCACACAGGTAAAAAACGCACTCTCCAAAGCTAAGAATACAGCATCCATGGGACCAGATGACATCCCAGGGTGTGTACTACATGAACTACAATATGAACTGGCACCTCACCTAAATGTCATGTTTAATCATAGCCTCACCTCAGGTCTCGTGTCCACTGATTCACGCAAAGCTACAGTTATCCCACTCCACAAGGGGGGATCCACCTTGGGTCTTGGAAACTACCGTCCCATCAGTCTGACGAGCCTTACCTGCAAGGCCATGGAGCGTATCATCATGGAACTTATAAACAAAGACATTGGCAACCTTTAAACACTAGACCCCACCCAGTTTGGGTTCGTGAAGGGCCGATCTTGTCTCCTGAACCTGACTGGCTTCTTCAAATCAGTCTCCAGAGCCATGGACAAGGCTAAGGTGGTCCACACAGCCTATCTAGACCTTGCCAAGGCCTTTGACACCATCCCCCACTCTGGAATCATAGATAAACTTACTAAGCTGGGCATTAATCCCTACGTCACCCAATGGGTTGCTAACTGGCTGACTGATAGAACCCACACTGTAAAAGTAGCCGACTCCAAATCCAGCTCCAGACAAGTGACAAGTGGAGTACCTCAGGGTTCAGTCCTGGGACCGCTCTTGTTTGGCATCTACTTCTCTGAAGTACAGGCCAACACTAAGAGACTCTGGCTAACAAAGTTCGCAGATGACTGCAAACTGGGAGCCATTATTGAATCCCCAAATTATGTGGATACTCTACAAAATGGCCTTATAGAAACAGATGCTTGGTGCCAGAGCCATGGGCTCAAGCTCAATGCCAAGAAATGTATAGTTATCCCCTTTGGAAAAAAAACATGTACCTGTGAATTACCATACAGGTGGCAGTACACTAAACATCGAAAGTGTAATTAGAGACTTAGAGACACAGGTGGACAGTGGTCTCACCTTCGATAACCACATCGCCACAACAATCAGGAAATCCTTCTATGTGTTACACCTCATCACTAAGGGCTTTTCATCCAGAAAAAAGGAGGTCATTGTCCCACTGTACTCATCCCTCGTTAGACCCATTATAGAATACAGTGCCCCATTTGGTATGTACCTCTCAAGACATCTGCAACAACTGGAAAGGCCACAGAAATACCTCACTAAAAGAATCAGAGGGCTAAAGCAGATGCCCTATGCTGACCACCATAAAAAACTCCAGCTATACTCTGTCACATATCGTCTACTCAGAGGTGATCTCTGCTTAACATACAAGGCCATGTCTAACCCAGAGCTGTTGGGCATGCTACACTTGAAGAAATCCCAACCCCTCAGAGCCACACACTCCAGGGATCTAAACCTTGTCATCACAATAAACAAAACATGCTGGAGGGATAGGTTCCTGACCCAGAGACTCCCCAGCCTCTGGAATAGATTGCCCATACATGTCAAGCAGAATGCCTCTTTGGCCCTCTTCAAAAGGAACCTTGACAATTGGATGGGAGAAAGGAAATTCACCCCAGGGATCACGTCAGTCACCCTGCTAGACAGGGTTCCAGGGAAGTAAATAGTGTGGGAAGAAATAGCCAGGGAATTGTTATGGCTAGGCTTGTTTAGGCCCTAGGGATAATAGCCTAGTACCGACCTATGAACTTATGTATATGGATGACCTGATACAGAATCAAAAATGAGTTGGATACCAGTTTTAACACACTTTGGCACTGGCTATATTGTAACATTCTGATAACACACTTTGGTTATATTGTAACATTCTGACAACACACTTTGGTTATATTGTAACATTCTGACAACACACTTTGGTTATATTGTAACATTCTGACAACACAGTTTGGCTATATTGTAACATTCTGACTGTTAATGCTAAAAATTAAATTCAGGAGCAGTGGCACCACTCAAAGGCTGACTGAAGGGTCACTCAAATTTCTTACCCCCCTTGAATAAGCCCGTTATGTAATGATATGGTAAATGGTATAATTACTTGGAATTAACGCTTGAGACCCTTACTCTTAAAATCCACATAGAAATGTAATTGTAAGGTTCATAGGATGTTTAAACATCACAAAAGCTCTTCTAACCTCTGAGCTTGAATCTAGAACATCAATTGGTGTTAATTTGTTAATGCTGAATATGTGCTGCCAGCTGTATCCCTTAACTGTTTACACAACTAACTCTGGTATTTTTCAACCAGTCTAAACACCATCTGTAAACTCATCTCTTTCCGAGACTCATGCATCACTTTCTTTCACTGAAGAAAGGCCATCTGGCCTCCTATAACTGCATAAAAAATGTAAAGGAATAAGAAAAATGAAATGGGTCAGCTGCTGATTAGCAAAGATGGATGCAATCACTGATACAAAGGTCTGTGCAATGCATACCTACTGAGCAGCAGGTAAGAAAAACGACAAGGTACATAACTAGAAATCCAGGTAGCATCAGTGAGAGTGTGACCGTGTTACCATTACTCAAGGCAAAGCTGCACCCAATCTCAAACAAAGTAAGAGTAAAGCAGAAACCTTAATCAAAAGAGTTAGAAAGACTGAGTCTCACTACTTTATCTGAAAGAGGAAAGTCTGACAAGAAAGAATAGCCTGTAATCTGTCAAATTTGTCAATTTCACAAAAATTCACAAAAGGTTCTGAGGTGTGAGTGAGGAAGGATATTTGAATAGCCGACATACAAGGTGCATACAGTAACATGTAAGTCATCCATGTCTCTTCTTTCATCAGCTTATACCAAATCTGGACCACATGATCCTAGTCCACATGTATATGTTTTCAGTACCTTTATGGATGTCAGCCTGTTACACAAAGATTGTTTATCACATTAAAGCCATCTGTGATTAGTTGACACACTAAACAGTAACAGACTAAAGGCCCTGAATAAACTGATTTGAGGTAGAGGAAAATGAGCAAAACTCTACATGTGGAGGAAATTAGTCAAGTCTCTAAGATAAGAATGCTAAAACTAGAAGGTCACAGATCTGCTTATTCTGGGGCCTTTTGCAACTGTGAAGCTATGACTTAGGAATGTTCACAGTGATGCCCAGGGACTGAAAGACAGTTACCAAGGAAGGACTCCCTCACTAGTACAAAGAGTAACAAAAGTACCAGTCATCCAGGTAAGGAAGTACTCTGATTCCAAGCAGATGCAAGTGTGACACTACCACAAACATGCATTTGATGAACACCAAGGGGACATAGGCATGACCAAATGGAAGCATCCACTGACTGTCTCTAACTCTGAAGTGAAGGAACTTTCTGGATTACCTGTGGATCCTGCCATGCAGACATATGTTCTGAAGGTCTAAACAGTACATGCAATCTCCTTCTACATGGAAAAGGACTGTGGACAAAGACCATGTGGAAGCTATCTTTGGGAATAAAGGTGTTTAGGCAGCTTCAGTCTAAGATGCAATTTTGGTCTTTGGTAATTTTTGATAGCAAAACTAATCCAGAGTAAAATGCTAGCCTCCTCTGGTCTGATGTGTCCTCCTGGATAGCTACTTTCTTTAGTAGATGCAGAACATCCAGTTTTGATGCCTTCTTCTGATGGGGAAGGACTCTGGCAAAGGGAGAAAGGGGGCATGGATGTTGAAATAAAAGGAATTCTGCAATAAACTCTAGTAGGGGGTCCATATCCATGGCAGTCATGGACAGTCACTCCACCTGATGGAGTGAAAACTCAGCTGCTTACTGCGTTGCACAATTCCCCAGTGCTGCTGCAGTCTTCCTACTGTGGCACCCTGGTTGTCAGATAACCTCCACAAATCCTAACCACAGTCATTGCGATCTCTCAAGTGGGAGTCTTGGGCACTGGACCCCTTAAATGAGCTTTGAATGCTTAAATTGTGATGAAAGTTGGTGCTTGCTTTTCTGGTGAAGCAACACTGTGAGAAACAGGTTTTGAAACCAATTGCCATCAAAGTCTTCCTCTCTTGTTTCATCCTCTGTATGTGAGCATTCACTTCCAGGACAAAGATTTTAGACAATGAGCCAGCTTGGTTTAGCATCAAAATGTTGATTGCACAGAGTTAAATATGGACATTATCAACAAATGTCCATGAAATGCCTACTGCCAACTTTTCAGAATGCCTAGGAAAAAAGAATCTCAACATTTCTGACCACCCCACTCCAAAAAAACAATTGCTAAGATGGGTCAGGAAGGGGGGCAAGATTTTATGGTTTGGAATATCAGTGTTTGACTTTTTCAGCAGTTTAAGCCGACTGAGCATAAAACCCTTTTTCAGCGGAGGCTCAGGGAGAAAAGCTCCATTATTAGTAGACTATTATGTTAGTAGAAAGAAAATCGTATAATACAAAAAAGGAAAAAATAGTAACAGACATTCATAACGGTAAAAAGACTAAAAGAGAATAAATTGGTCAAGTGGGAGACGAGACCAATAATCTTATATAACAATGCTTCTAGAAGTCAGTTCTTACAGTAGTAGCAGGTAGTGACATTGTATACAATTTGTGTGCAATTACTATACTTAGACTTATATACAGGTAGCACAGCAAACTGAAGACTTAAAATCTGATAGATATTAACAGTGAGAAAGAAAAAACAGCATAAAGTAGTCATATGACAAACAATGCTCATTACACACGCAATTAAAAAATTAAAAATCAGCTAATTCCATGGTTTGGGCTACACATGCCTAGTACATGTACAAGTCCAGGAATTAGTGAGGTGGACTTTAATGTGATGCTTGGAGTTTTTTAAGCTAGTTATAGTTCTAATTTCAAGTGGTAAGGCATTCCACAGTTTAGCAATGTAATAGGAGTACAGAGAGTCACCTGAGCTATTTTCCCTCCTGGTTACTTCAATTAGAGCTTTATTACTGGATTGTAGTGGATGGGGTATTTTTATGGGGATTGAGGAGGCCTTGTAGAGCTTGTGTTTTATCAGGTTTATAGTACATTTGGTGAGCGGAAGAGAGTTGTGCAAGGATAAGTTGGTGGGGTAGATCTAACCAAGATAGTTGTTTTAGGGCATCACAATGATGTATTCTAGGAGGACAACTAGTGGCAAATGTAGCTATCTAATTATAGCGGAATCTAGCTTCGTTAGGTATGATTTGGAGAGGTTGGTAAGAATGGGTGAGGTGTACAGTAAAGTTGACAGAAGAGGAGTTCTGGCTGTGGTTATTCTGGAGTTTATGTTTAGGTAGTTTTTGCATCTGTATAAGGTACCTATTTTCTTGTGTACTTTTTTACAGTCTGAGCAATGTGTAAAAGCCGAACTTCAGATTTTGATCAATACCAACACGAGAAGTTGGGTGGATGGTACTGCTTCGATCAAAGTCTTATTACTGGATGTGATAGTAAAGTAAGTGAATTGGGTTTTGAATTTAGTGGGGTGGAAGAGCATACGTTTAGTTTTATTTGGGTTCAGGATTAATTGGGCATCTGCCAACCATGACTCAATAGCATTGAAGGATGTTTGGGTTAAGTTCTGTAGTTCAGGTAGTGTTGGGGAAGAACATATGACAGTGGAATCATCTGCATACTGTACAAGGATGGCTAGAGTTGTAGAATTATAAAGTTTATTTGTAACCAGGTAAAAAAGGAGGGGGCCGAGAACAGACATTTGAGGCACTCCCATAGTCACTGGTAGTAAGGGAAAAAGAGCGTTGTTCTATGGTTCTATGTAAGTGGATTCAATGTTGTGCAATCAACATTTTGATGGTAAACCAGCTAACTCTGTGGCACAGGAGGACAAAGCCCCGAGTATGACCTAGAACACTGCAGTAGCTGGAACACCCAGATTAGGGAGGAGCGAGTGCTCCTTGCTGGTCACCCACTTATGGGAGGGTGAGGTGTCCCTCAGTCAGACGATGTTCCCGGTGGTATTAGTTTGGCATTCCAGAATAGTAATTATAACTCACATGCACAGTTTGTGTGTGTGTGTGTGTGTGTGTGTGTGTGTGTGTGTGTGTGTGTGTGTGTGTGTGTGTGTGTGTGTGTGTGTGTGTGTGCAGCATGCAGGAACTGATGGAAGGGACATGGAATACCTGGCTGTGATGTGATGCTTACCACCTGGGGGGGGGGGAGGCTAACAGCATACAGAAGAATGCTCCAAGAACCTAAAGCCAGAATGATGCAAGCTGATGATGGGGATAGCATCAGACACATCCTGGGCTGGAGATATACAAGTACAGTGACCCAAGGGCTCTGTTATATGGTGTAAACCTCACTAATCAAGACCTTGAGATCAGGTTATTGCCACCAGCAGCACAGATGGATTGTGGGGAATAGGGACATAAAACACTATCACGACTACATGAATAATGGTCCCTCTGGATTGTTCTTACCTCTGTGTTGGAGATGTAGCACAAGGGAACAAATGGAATTGGGCTTAACCAAGGAAGCTTTTTTTTTACGGAATAAATTTTTATTGATTTTTCACAAACATAAAAACATATATACACTATGTATATCAAAGAAATAATTACATAGTCAAAGCTTAAAATGAAGAAACAATTCCAAAAACAAACATTACAAAACCAACTATTTACATAGGATGTCTATACCTGAAAAGAAAAAGAAGTTATGTACTCACCATAACGTTCCATCTGAGTAATTGTTCTTCGTTTGTCTTCAACCTGTGGGTTCCCGGATGCATCTCAGAATCCGATTCGGCCACAAATCCAGCATCTGATCCAAGCTCAAACCTCCTCCCCTTACCCATAATGCTCCTGCCTCCTTCCTCCCTCAGATTGAGTTTGCTGTCCATTATACTAGTGTCACCCGACCCAATAGAACCTTTCCCCTACCATAAACCATTAACAAGTATAAGGATAAGAGGCAACCTTAAGGTGACCACCTCCTGAATTTGTAAGAACAACCAATAGTTCATACAAGGCCAGGGGAAAGAGTGAAGGATGGTTGAAGACAAATGAACAACTACCCAGATGGAACGTTGTAGTGAATACATAACTTCTTTATCTGAAGTAGTTGTCTTCATTTGTTCTTCAACCTGTGAACTGAGTCCCCAGCTACTAAACACCAGGGAGGCCCTCATGGAAGGATATTTCAGAGCACGGTGGAGCCAAAAGATGCCTTGTTCCTGGATACAATGTCCAATTTATAATGTCAGATGAAGGTATGAGATGAGGGCTGAGAAGCCGCCAAACAAATTATCTAATGAGACTCTGGACCAAAAAGCAGTTGAAGTGGCCATAGATATGGTGGAATGTGCTTTCACATGACCTGGCAGGGAAATACCCCTGACAGAATACACCCCGATGATACACTGGAAATCCAATGGGCGATACTAACTTTGGAATAAGGTTTCCTTAAAAAGGGTTTGGAATAAGAGATGAAAAGTTGGTCAGATTTATGAAATGTTTTTTTTTCCTGTGCAGGTAGAAATCTGTCCGTGCACATCCAATACGTGCAATTTGTATTCTCCCCTTTATTCTGAAAATTTGGAAAGAAAACAGGGAGACTGATCACCTGATTAATGTTAGCCCCTGAAGCTACCTTAGGAAGAAAAGATGGGTTAGTGCACAAAGACACCCTGTCCTTATGAAAATCATATAAAGGGCTTTGACTGCCAAGGCTTGAAGTTCCAAAACTCTCCTGCAAAAGTAATGGTAACTAAGAATGCAGTCTTCCAAGACAAACCGCAGATCTACCAAAGCTGCAGGTTCAAATGGGGGTGAAACTAAGGCCTGAAGTACTAACGTAAGATCCCACGTGGCATAGGGTCTTTCACCAGGGGGGTCTGAGAAGAAAGGTACCTTTCATGAAGGCCTTACAAAGCTTAGAAGATGCTAGGGAGGCCATATTATCCCCCACATGACAATTGAAATTGAAGAAAGTTGAACTTTGACTGTGGAAAAGATAGCCCCTTGCTGAAAAATTCCTGTCAAAACTTCCAGCGCTGCAGAAACCAGGGCATTGAAGGGATCTAATACATGCTTTGAAGCCCAGATCAAAAACTGTCTCCATTTGCTAGAATATACCTTTCTAGTGGAAGATGTATGAGCCGCCACCAGGATTCTTTTGACAGGAGAGGAATAACCAGGAGTCCTGGCTATCATGGGAACCAGAGCAGCCAAGCAATGAGTTTCAGACTGTCCAGGTCTAGATGGGGAACCACTGAGGGATGAGAAATGAGATCTGGGACCAGATCCAACATCCATGGTGGAGCCACTAGATGAGACCACAGAGAGGGAAACCATACTTGGCGAGGCCAGAATGGGGCAATGAGGATTACTAAGCTCCCTAGCCTGTGATCTTTTTGAAGAAATGTTGGTATTAAGGGAAGAGCAGGATAAGCATACAGAAAAACCGGGGGGCCAAGCATGAATCAGATAATCCAGGTCTAGATTTAGCGCGGAGTTGCCACTAGAGCAGCATCGGGCAGCGCCGGTTAAACAAGGTTAAACTCTTTCTGGCTCCAGAAAGTCTGTTCTTCAATTTTTCCCTTGGAACTGCTCTGTTAGGAACCTAAACAGTTTACACCTACACTAAAAAGTGCAGCACTTGTTCCAAATAGCTTTTTCTTCTCAAAAAGCTCAGCACTTGTCTTATAAGCATATCCCTTGTCTTATAAGCATTCTCTTTGCAGGTCAAGCACTCCTATATTATACAAATCTCTCACTAGCAAAACCCCCCAGGAGTGCCCACTTCCCTGCTAAGCCCACTACTTTTCTGTCTCATACCAACTCGTAATTCTTTCTAGCATGTCGAAGGGTCAGATGCTGGCGTCCTCTCCTGCCCAGTTGGTGAATCTGGGAATTTTGAGACAATGTTACAATTGCCTCATGTACACGGACAACCCTCTCCTCCTCCCACGTAACACTAACACTTGTGAGAGATGCAGCTATTTAGCCAGACTGGAGGCTGAGCTCTCTCAACTCAGGACTGGCAAGACCAGGCAGGAGGAGAAGGCAATTACACACACCACAATACCAGTCTCACATAACTCAACCACACCACTGAATCAAACACATAAACACACTAAGACATACCGGAGGCTCTGAGTAAAAATTTAACTAAACAGCAGAGGCCTCCAAAGCAGACACCCAAGCAACTGCAAACTCAATACACCACACAAACAACACATAAACAACAAAATCAGTGTGCAAAGCAGTCACTGCCCTTAAGGCCAAACACAACACCAAACATACTTGTCATAGGTGACTCCATAGTCAGACACACTGACGTCCCGCTCACCAGACTGAGTAAGGAGAAGGTCACAGTAAGCTGCCTGTCGGGCGCTAGAATCCGCCACATAACACAAGCACTCAGGTCTCTCAACAGCAGGTACAAGTACGACTCAGTCATTGTCCACGCTGGTGTCAACGACCTGAGACGTACCTCCCTGGACTACATGAAAAGAGACATAGAGGAGCTCTCAGATTATGTAGCCCAGGCCGGTATGACCCTGACCCTGAGCAGTATCCTACCCTCACCAAGAATGATGCCACAATACAGAGACAAAATGATCAGCTTTAATAATTGGCTTAATTACTGGTGTCATTCTAAGGGGATCCAATGTCTGTCTGCCTGGGATGACATGCTTGACAAGCCACGCTGCCCGCAAGGGACGGCTTGCACCTGTCACCCTGGGCTTCCGGATATTGGCAAAGGCTCTTGCCACCCCATAGTGCCTTTTAGGCAAGGCTCAAATGATAAACCTACCGTCCTAGAAAACAAAATGGAGAAAAACTAAGGGTAATACTGCTCAATGCCAGAAGTCTAAACCTCAAGATGCACACCTCGAAGCCCTCCTCAGTATGGAGAACATCGATGTCTGTGCTGTGACTGAAACCTGGTTCAAGGCTCCTGAGAGCACCCCAGCACTATCAGGTTACACCTCATATCATGCGTTCGGCCCCAAAATCCGGACCGAACCACAAAAGGAGGGAGTATCCATATTCATAAAGGATACCCACACCTCCAGGTTAGTGGCAACGCAAGCATCGGAGACCATCCAGGTGCAATTAACTATAGGTAAAACTGCCCTACAGTTTGTAACATGCTACAGACCACCTTCTCAAACTCAGGAAACCCACACAGCCTTCCTGAAGACACTGGAGTATGAATGTCTCTCCAAACACCATCATATTGGGTGACTTCAACTACCCAAACATAGACTGGGAACATTACTCAAGCCCCAACACCCTAGCCCAAAGGTTCCTTGAGTTCATAAACTCAAATGCTATGGAACAATTAGTCACCATTCCCACAAGAGGAGAAAATATACTAGACCTGATCATCACAAACATGGGGACAAAATGCTCCACACGGATATATCCCTCATTGGTGAGATCAGACCATAAATTAATCTCACTGGCGATCCACATCCCGCCCCCCTTCAGCAAAGACCACAGTCAAGAACTTCTCAAAAGCAAACTTCACACTTCTTAAGACTGGAGTGGTATCCTTCAAGGGAGCCAGTGGAAACCACAACCCACGCTGCTGAAACCTTTACAAATGCCTTCTACAAGCACCTCCAGGAATGTATGGATCAAGCAATCCCTAATAAAATCAAGACCCTTTCCACCAAAGGCAGGCGCCAGGTCTGGTGGACTCCAGCCATAAACAAACTCTACAACAAGAGGAGAAAGCTACTACATGACAGAGCAAAATCCCTAAATGGGAAGGCATCTCTGATCAATACTAGCAAAAAACTACGATCACTCATAAAATCATCCAAGGCCAACTTTGAGAGAAAAATCGCTAATGACACAAGACAATCATAAAGCCTTCTTTAGCTATGTTAGAAACCTGGGTGGAAACTCCCAGATATGCTCAGAATTAGTCCAAAATGATAAAAAATCACTGAACCCACAGACATTGCCAACATACTGGCAGACAGGTTCAGTGCAAATTTCTCCCTCCCCCCCCCAAAAGGAGAAATATCTATCCCACCAGAGTCTAGCCTCCCAAACATCTCAGATGCCCAGGTGAGAGCTGCTCTCTCTAAAGCAAAAAACACAGCATCTATGGGACCGGACGGTGTCCCCGGCTGTGTGCTACGAACTCAATGAGGAACTAAACCCACACATAAGGCTGCTGTTTAATCTTAGCCTTACTACAGGATACGTACCCAAAGAATGGCGTACGGCAACTGTGGTCCCACTCCACAAAGGCGGTGCTTCTACGGACCCTGGAAATTACTGCCCCATAAGCTTGACGAGCCTTGTTTGCAAAGCTATGGAGAGGATCATAATGGAACTCATAAATAAAGACATTGGGGACCTACAGACACTGGATCCTACCCAATTTGGCTTTGTCAAGGGCAGATCCTTCCTCTTGAACTTGGTCGACTTTTTAGAAACAGTCACTAAGGCCATTGATGAGGGTAAGGCAGTTCACACAGCCTACCTTGACCTAGCAAAGCGTTGACACAATACCCCACTCGGGCATCATAGAAAAGCTCACCAGCTTAGATGTAAACCCATATGTCACAAGATGGGTTGCAAACTGGCTCAAGGACAGAACACACAGGGTTAGAGTTGCTGGTGCCATGTCAGACTAAGCCGGTCCTGGCGGTGTCCCACAGGGCTCAGTCCTGGGCCCCCTCTTGTTCGGCATTTATTTTTCTGAAGTGCAGGCAAACATAGGGGGATTGTGGCTGACAAAATTTGTAGAGGACTGCAAACTGGGCACCATAATTGACACTCCATCAGACACAGACATCCTCCAGAAAGGTCTCATAGAAATGGATAACTGGTGCCAGAGCCATGCCTTAAGCTAAATGCCAAAAAATGTATAGTCATACCCTTTGGGAAAAACAAGCTAACCCCTAATTACCACATAAGTGGTAATCCATTAAACACGGGTCTCTCCAATTGCTGCAGATGTCGGGTGAGATACATCCTGAATGGGGCATTGTACTCGATCATTGGTCTGATAAGTGAAGAGTACAGGGGAACAATGACCTCACTAGATCTGGATGTGAATCCCTTCATGATCAGGTGGGCAATGTAGAAGGTCTTTCTAACCACTTTAGCAACGTGAGTGTCAAAAGAAAGGCCACTGTCAACCTGGGTCCCCAGGTCCCTGATAACCTCTTCTGTGCTTAGTGGATTGCCACCTATATGGTAGCTTGGGGTTACCTTGTTTTTCCCGAAGGGTATGACTATACATTTTTGGCTTAACTTCAGGCCACGGCTCTGGCACCAGGTATCTCTTTCCGTGAGTCCCTTCTGAAGGATATCCGTGTCCGATGCACTTTCCAGTACGGCGCCCAGTTTGCAGTCGCCTGCAAACTTTGTCAGCCAAAGTCCTCCCATGTTGGCCTGTCCTTCTGAGAAGTACATGCCAAACAATAGGGGGCCAAGGACCGAGCGCTGTGGGACACCACTTGTGACCGGCTTGGAGTCTGACACAGCGCCAGCAACTCTAACCCTGTGGGTTCTGTCCTTGCCAGTTTGCAACCCATCTTGTGACATATGGGTTTACATTTAAGCTGGTAGTTTTTCTACAATACCCGAGTGGGGTAGTGTGTCGAAAGCCTTTGCAAGCCCAAGGTAGCCTGTATGCACTGCCTTTCCCTCATCAATGGCCTTGGTGACTGTTTCAAGAAGTCGACCAAGTTCAAAAGGCATCATCTTCCCTTGACAAAGCCAAACTGGGTCGGGTCCAATGTCTGCAAGTCCCCTATATCTTTGTTTATGAGCTCCATTATGATCCTCTCCATAGCTTTGCAGACTAGACTTGTTAAGCTTATGGGGCGTAATTACCAGGGTCCGTGAGAGGCCGCCTTTGTGGAGTGGGACCACAGTTGCCGACGCCACTCCTTGGGCACGTATCCTGTGGTAAGGCTGAGATTAAACAGCTGCCTTATGTGCGGGTTTAATTCCTCATTTAGCTCGTGTAGCACACAGCCGGGGACACCATCCAGTCCCATTGATGCTGTGTTTATAGCTTTAGAGAGAGCAGCTTTCACCTGCGCATTTGAGATGTCCGTGAGGTTACACTCGGCTGGGATAGTTATCTCTCCTTTAGGGGAGAGGGGGTGAAGTTTGCACTGAACCTGTCTGCCAGTATGTTGGCAATGTCTGTGGGTTCAGTGATTTTTGTATCATTTTGGACTAATTCTGAGCATATCTGGGAGTTTCCACCCAGGTTCCTAACATAGCTGAAAAAGGCCTTATGACTGTCCTTTGAATCCATGGCAATTTTTCTCTCAAAATTGGCCTTAGTTGATTTTATGAGTGCTCGATTTTTTACTAATAATGATCAGGGGTGACTTCCCTTTATGGATTTTGTTCTATCATGTAATAGCTTTCTCCTCTTATTGTAAAGTTTGTTAATGGCTGGGGTCCACCAGACTGGACGTTGCCCTTTGTGGAAAGAGTCTTGGTTTTATTTGGGATTGCCTGATCCATGCAGTCCTGGAGGTGTTCATAGAAGGCATTTGTAAGGGCTTCAGCTTGGGTTGTGGTTTCCTCTGGCTCAGGGGCCTTGACGGATACCACACCAGTCTTGAGTACCGTGAAGGTTGCTTTAGAGAAGTTCTTCACTATGGTCTTTTTGTTTGGGGTGAAGGGATGTGGATTTCCAGTGAGATTAGTTTATGATCAGATCTTACCAATGAGGGATATACTTCGTGTGGAGCATTTTGTCCCCATGTTTGTGACAATGAGATCTAGTATATTTTCTCCTCTCATGGGAACAGTGACTAGCTGTTCCATGGCATTTGAATTTATGAACTCCAGGAACCATTGGGCTAGAAAGTTAGGGCTTGAGTAATGTTCCCAGTCTATATTCGGGTAGTTGAAGTCACCCAATATGATGGTGTTTGGAGATACATTTATACCCTCCAGTGTCTTCAGGAAGGCTGTGTGGGGTTCCTGAGTTTGAGAGGGTGGCCTGTAGCATGCTACAATTTGTAGAGCAGTTTTGCCTATGGTTAGTTGCACCTGGATGGTTTCAAGCTTTCGTTGCCACCAACCTGGAGGTGTGGGTATCCTTTATGAATATGGATACACCCCCTCCTTTTGTGGTGTGGTCCGGGTTTTGGGGCCGGAACGCATGATATGAGGTAAATTTTACAGATGTTATTTAAGCCACTGACATTGATGGAGATGCATTTCACAATTGGACTAAATATACCTTTGTATTTAACCATTGTTCTGTTTTTGTGTTTGTACATAACCTTGTATGTGTGCTGAAAACCTTTACCATTCATTTCATATATGTTGACCAAGGAAGCTTGATGGTCAGTAGGAAAGGGGCAACAGATAACCTATATATATATATATATATATATATATATATACACTTCAGGACCATGAATTGGGACAGATGTAAATATGACCATGGAGTCCTCAGCAAAATTAGTAAGACAGAGCCAGGCATAGTTATGCACTGTAATGCTCTTGGCTTATACTCTTAAACAAACATTCGACAATTTTAAAAGTCACACTTATAGTGAGGTTGGTCACAGTGCAAAAGGTTTCCAGTTGGAACAAAACCCTTTCATTTTCTGGCTTGTCACTTGTACTTTGATGGTAGTCGTGTCCTCGGATGTGTGTCTACACAAATCCAACATATGAGTCAAGTTTGAAAGATCATCAGAGCAAATGCCAAGGATGTATAAATGCACATCCTAAGATGGGAAAGTACATACGACTCTCTACTGGGGTGAGTCACAAGATTCTGAGGGCAGGTAGTCATTGAGAACCTCTAAGGAAAATAAATCAACATATCCAGACTAGGAGTTCTGTATGAATTACAGGAGGAGTAAATTCTGGAACCATCGCAGGTGTTGTGAAGAGCAATTTTAGCTAACATCAAAGACTTTTGATAATACTGATTTCATGAACTTTAATCACAACCAGACTAAGGAATGGAGTCCATTCCTGTCAAGGTGTTAGAAAAATGAAAGACTTAAGAGAAATTAAACCAGGAGTACTTAACCAGAATGCAGGGGCCAGAATGGAGAGAGCAAGCAAAGGAGAGTAGTCTCTGAGTACCTTCATGAGGTGGGCCCTGTTTTACACATAATCTCAGCAAGATAACACTGATATCTATATATACTTGCTTTATATAATATAATATATATCACGGAGATAAGCAGGTTAAAAAATAAAAAGACAGCTAGATGCACAAGACTCACAATAAAAAAAGTGTCCAATGCTGGTAGGCACACTGGTGTCAGGACTGGATAAAAATGACAGTGAAGAATCCTCAAGACACTGAAACATTACTACAATGGGGCTAGTCAGGCTCAGGGGGAGGGTGCCCCCATAGCAGAAGTAAGTAGTAGTCCACAAAAAAATCACAAAAACTGATAAGCCAAAAAACAGCTTAAATTGTGTTGCCATGATAATACCTTTGATTGTTCAACTGTTGATACATTTAAATACCACAAATCTACCTTTGTCCCACCAATGCATCCTTGTGTCAGTCTTTTCCAAAACAGTGTTCTCAAAGATTTACACTTTATATCTAGTATGACTCACCCCAGGTCTAATAATTACTCAAAGTCTGATATGCCAACTTTACAGGAACTTTCCAACAACAAGAATTTGGTACTCATTTCTGCGGACAAAGGTGGTGCTGTGGTACTTCTAGACTGGGCACAATATGATGCTGAGGCTCTGAGACAATTGGATGATGCCAGATACTACACCAAAATGCCTCTTGATCCATCACCCATGTTTAAACACCAACTTGAAGAATTTTTGGACTCAGCAGTAGAAAATGGCATCATCACACAAAACACTAAAAATCATCTCACATTGTCAGATCCGAATAGTCAATACATTTATTTCTTACCAAAGATTCATAAAGACCCTCAGAATCCCCCTGGTCAACCAATTGTGGCAGGCAATGGTTCTTTGACTGAACCATTGTCAGAATTTTTAACCCAACATCTAAAACCATTATTGAGATGGGTAAGATCCAGAATTCAGGACACTACAGAATTCTTAGGGATTATAAATGAAATGCAAATTCAGGATCATTGGTTGCTATGTACATTAGATGTCTGTGTATTATATACAAATATACCACACTGCGCAGGGCTTGATGCCGTTGAATACTGGCTACAAAAATCTGAGTTATACAAACCCGGCTTTAACACTTTCCTCATTTGTTTGACTGAACATGTTCTCACCAAAAATGTTTTCTTCTATGGTCAACAATGTTATCCCCAAATACGGGGCACTGCAATGGGTGCATTGTTTGCTCCCATACATGCAGATCTACATATGGCCTACATAGAAGAACAAATTATCTATGATGTTACATACAACATTTACTTGTGGGAAATTGATATATGGTGTACATACCTGGATGATTGCTGGATGGTGTGGAGGTCTGATGTTGAATACCTGATGGAATTTGTGGAGTATCTCAATAACAAGTGGGGTTTACAATTTACCATCAACTATCATTCATGCAAAATCACATATTTGGATGTATTGATTAGCAGGAATGATGACAACACTCTTTGTACTGAAGTATTTCGAAAATACCCAGAATATAACACCTTACTCCATGCATCCAGCTTCCATCCAGCCCATATTACCAAAAACATTCCCAAGTCTCAATTCACCAGGATGAGACGTATCTGTTCAGACGAACATACCTTTGAATTTTTTTGTAAAGATTTGGCTCATAGGTTTCAGGAAAGAGGTTACAGCATGGGTTATGTACACATGGCAAGCAATCATGCTGCCAATTTAGATAGAGAGGACCTTCTCAAATACAAACAGAAATCGCAACACAAAAATAACACCTTACGGTTTATCACTACATATGGTAGGAACACCAACAGAGTCATTGATGCAATCAGACGACATTGGAACATTCTTCTAGCTGGCAATATTTTGTCACAACATTTATCTGACACCTGCAAGTTCTCATTCAGAAAAGGGAAGAATCTTGGATCTTACTTTAATCATTACAAACATCATCATGAATCAATACATCACAATATGATCCAAACTTCCATTTCTGGAGACACGTTAGTTGGCTGTATGCCATGTGGCCACTGCAGCCATTGTAAACAGGTGTTGAAACAGGTGTTGAAGACCAAACAATTTTTACAATGTAAGAATGTCATTTGGTCTTGAAAAATGTGTAAAAGCAACCTTTAAAGCAGGAAAACTGTGGCACCAAGAAAACATCAGTTTGGGACAGGAATGTGATATAAAAGAACTTGAGGAAGAGGGAGTGTATAAATATTTGGGAACAGATGAAGGATCAACAATAAACCATGAATAAAACCTAATAAGGAATATTTTAGAAGATTAAAATTAATACTAAAACTAGTACTGACATCAAGGAACAAAGACCAAGCTATAAACCAGTTTGCTCTTCCTGTCCTAACTTATAATTTTGGAGTGACTGACTAGCCCCAAAAGGTGTTTTCATGTCCAGACAATCATACAAGAGGGATGTTTCATGCTTATCAAATGATTTATAAAAATCAGTGCATACAAAGACTATATATTTTCCATTCTGAAGGAGATATGAGCCTCCTTACACTGGAAATCAAATCATAAGTAAATAAAAATCAGACCACAACTAAATGTGCCACAAACAAAAGAAAGAATATAAGGTGAAGGACCAGATGAGAAGACAAGAAGTCTGGAAAATGCATAAATATAGCTGGAAGTAGAGAAAAGTCTTGGAACAACCTCATATTGCTCAGGATCAAATTCAGGAATGGTTAAGGAGAGGTGAATTTAAACTAAAAGACAAAACGTTAATATTGGCAGCCCAAGATAGTGGGCTACGTACACATTGGTTTATAATGTCCATTAAACATTTGAGAGAAACAGACAAATGCAGGTTTTGTAAAACAGAATTGGAAATAGTTGCACACCTTGTTGCTGGTTGTGACATACTAATGGCAGAAGGACTGTATACTGAAAGGCATAATAATGTGGCAAGTCTGTTGAACAGGGGATTGTGAAAGCATTATAATATTGAAATAGCTGAAAAACACTGGAAACATGAGCCACAAAGCATCATCGAAAATGATGAAGTCTACATCACATGGGATCACCCATTACCAACAGTTCAAAAGATAGACACAACAAAACCAGATATAGTGGTCCATGAAAAGAAGACAAAAGTAGCATTGATCATTGAAATCGTCACACCCAGTGACTATAGTATCTCGCGTACAGAGAGAGACAGTCATAAAATATCAGGATTTGCAGGCAGAAATGACAGCAATGTGGAAGAAAGATATCCAGACAGTTCCAATAGTAGTAGGAGTAACGGGTCTTATAAAAAAGAATTTACAAGCGTACTTAGTATGTTACCAATACATGTGACTCCATACAAACTATAGAAGAGTCATTACTGGGCACACTGCGGGTGCTGCGAAGAACACTACTGGCTGACATGAAAGACTGAAACAATACTAACTTCGTGAACCTTAAAATCATACTTTGACTTAGGAATGGGGTCCATCCCCATCATGGCATTAGAAACCCCAAAGACTTGGAGAAATTTAAAAAGGCAGAAACCATAATGCATAGTCTCTAACAGGACATAACCCCACCTTGTTAAGAACTAGGATCACTATGCCAGAGGCAGCTCAAGCAGCCTCAGTGGCCATCCTGATAAAAATCTAAGAATGGAAAAGACATACATAAATTTCATTACATGGAATAAAAGGTCTTCTCGGGATCCCATTCTGGGAATACAAGGATTCTGCTGGTCATCCCCCCTTCTGTCTCAGTAATTCATTCTATCATCTTGGGGGGATGTTAAGGGAAGCTGTCTGTATCCCAGATCAGATATTAACATGTCCTGGGGGCAGACCAGAATGTGGTCTACAGCCCAAAATAGATAACTGACCTCCTTTAGGACCTTTGGCCTTACTGTCCTTCCTATAAGGTTGGTGAACAGGCAGAGCAACAGAAGAAGCTGCATCAAGGGATAAAAGCTGGAGCCATGGCTACCTGAATGACAAGGGAAGAAATAAAAATCAAATGGTGCTGGACTTTAGGAAGAGTCACACTAGGAGCTGAAACGAGAAGTCCTAGCACTCCTTTATAAGAGGTCATGAAAGGTGATGTGAACACTAATGGTGAAAGAAAGACAGCGACAGCAATACTAAATCCCTGTTTAAAGAGGCTTGATCAACACCAAAGTGGTCAACTCCAGAGTGGTCAATGTTGGACCAGTGCTGATGGCCTCATCTAGCCAGAAATACCTACAAAAAGGGGAACATTGAATGAACCAGGGCCACATAATGTTGGGCATCAAAGACTACACAATTTCCATCAATTCCGGTTTCATGGCTGGGGGTTGAGCACCAATGAGGAAATAACCAACAGCTTGGAGACAAAGGAGGTAGGTGGTAAGAGGACTCTGTTTCTAGCCTGCAGTAAGCCCCAGTTAGCTGCTGCACTAACCTGGTGGCCTCAGTCAGATTTCTATAATCCAAACTATCCACAGGAGCTGTCTTCTGCACTGGTGGTCTCAGCAGTGGTGGTCTCAGCAGTTACAACTCAGAAATAACTCAGATCCTGTTCAATGCCAGCTCCACAATAGATGACATGAGAGGTGTCTAGTCAGAAGTAAAAATGAACTATGTGCTACAGATGCTTCCAGATGGTAATCCATTACTTGGATGGTCATCTCAGATGCTTCCTGATGGTGATCCATTGCTTGGATGGTCATCTCAGATGCTTCCTGATGGTGATCCATTGCTTGGATGCTCATCTCAGATACTGGTGGAGGACACTTGTGCTCACACTCTTTTTCTCCTTGCATCCACTGGGCTTTGAAAAGGAAGGGGGGTTAGCACCCAAATCCCTCACTGCAACACAAGTCCTACGTGGATCCTGATCTCCACATCAGGATGTGAAGGTGTTGGACTTGGTGGTGAAAAGAGTTATAATGAAAATATTGGGCAAAGGAAGATGCATTCTATTACTCATATCATGCCTATTATTTTTTCTTCGTTCCTCATTCAGTTGTTTACTGAAAATAGGACTGATTGTCTTGGTGCCTTTATCAATGAGAAGAACTGCTCACTGTCATCAGCAGTTGTAAACGTACCCCAAATTGTAGCTGTTATTTCTCTTACAAGAGGCATGAACTTTGGTTTGACTATGAGCTTTGGATCCTGTGAAAAAAGGTCACAGGTTGGGAGTGTACATAGGTTCATAGATTAGTACTAAGCTAACTGCCCTTGTGGGCCATTTTAAGCTTAGCCAATTATCCCTTGTGAGACTCAAAACCTGCACCTTGTGTTTGTAAGGCAAACACCTTAACCATTAGGCCACCCTCCCAACCCCCTGACCTCCCAAAACTCCTGTAACAGAGGCACATGGGATATATGCAAATGACCCTTATGAACATCAGGTGTTTCAGCTATATGGCGATTCTGATTGCCCATGACTTTTACATTTGAAGTCACTTTAATGGACAATTTTAGGCTAATAAAACCAAACCCCACTAGCTATGGATATGCATATTTCGGCCTTGTTATGACCTCACCAGCATAGCATAAGCAGAGTGTCACTGGCAAAACCTGGGTATGTGAACTCACAAACTGGAACTTGAAGAGATCATCGTAAGAATGCAGCTCACCTGTCCAGATTAACCTCAGTGGCAATCATGCAGGTTAAGTGAGGAACTTGCTCTATTCTTTTCAGCCACTATGTCATGCCAGAGGGCTCTTACTGAGATCAAAGTTTTCCAAGATGGAGGAGGAAAGGAAACCGGAGGCTGAGAGTGGAGTGACAAATACTGAATTATCACAAACAAATTCTGTAAGAGAGGAGATTGTTCTTAGAGTGATGGAGAAAGGAGGTCTGGAAACTCTTGTGTTGTTGAAGATGAATCAAAGTGAGCCAACGCTGATGAGGAAGTATGTTTGTGGCCTCTGATGGATTGCATCTTGGGAGATGTATCAGAGGAGGTGCTGCTGGATGAATCAGGAAAAGGAGCTGGCTTACCAGAAGGTGCCAACAGCAGCTTGCTGTGATGTTTGGCCAGTGGAGGAGCTGTTTTTTTAAAAGCACGACCCTGCAACAGAGTGTTGTTTAAATGCTTTCATGTGTAGAAATAATAACCACAGACAAGAAGGATGCTGTGACTGAAGTTGAAAAAAGACAAGGACTGATGCAAGGACAACAAAACCAGAAGAGAAGAGCAGTGTGGGAAGAATCATAAACAAAGAACAGTGGTGGTATTATGGGTACTAAGTTATGGACAGTATTATTTTACCTTGGGGTTTAAAGTACTAACCACAAGAGTGTTTATACTCTTAGGAAAGACTACTTTGTAAGGTTGCTTTGTAAACTTTTGTTTAACTTGAAAAAAATGTATAAATGAAGTGGAGAAAAAGAGCTCACCTGCACTTTTTCAAAGCTTGGAACTACAGTTAAGGAAGAAAACAAATGTCCATTTCAGAACACTGGACACAGAACTAAGGAGTATTCTCCTGTCTTTAATTAGGTGTATGAGATTACAAGTAATTGATGAAAGAAACATTTGGACAGTTGGTGGGAGTATGATTGACACTGGACGTGCAAGAAGGAAAATGCAGTATTTTTCAAATGTTATAATTGTGACTGGGAAACAGGCAACAGTGAGGTATTGGGGTCAAACTAAAGCATGTTTTTGGGGTGGTGCAAAAGGCAGATGATGCAACACTGAAATAAAATATGTGGACAGTGTGAGGAAAGGGGGCAAGCCACCAAAATTGTAGGTGTAAGAGCAGAAAATACAATTAATCTGGACATCTTTGGGTTTCACTGTCCTTAACAGAAAAAAAGTTAGAAAAAGAGAATACTTCAGAAAAAACACAGTCTGATCATATTTGGGGGAGAAAATTGAAAAAGAAAATGTAACTAAAGTGACAAAGTATGATGGGAATGAAGTAGAAGATGATTTACAAAGAGAAATTAATGCCATCCAAGATAAAAGAAAAGGTTTGCAGCACTAGAAAGTGAAAGCGGCAAAGAGGGAGAATTTGGGATGGAAGAAGAACAGGAAGAAAGTTATAATGAATCAGTTGGAGGGAGGAAGTTATAATAAATGAATTGGAGGGAGGAAGTTATAATTAATCAATTGGAGGGAGGAAGTTATAATGAATCAGTTGGAGGGAGGAAGTTATAATAAATGAATTGGAGGGAGGAAGTTATAATAAATCAATTGGAGGGAGGAAGTTATAATAAATCAATTGGAGGGAGGAAGTTATAATAAATCAATTGGAGGGAGGAAGTTATAATAAATGAATTGGAGGGAGGAAGTTATAATAAATCAATTGGAGGAAGGAAGTTATAATAAATCAATTGAAGGAAGAAAGTTATAATAAATCAATTGGAGGAAGAAAGTTATAATGAATCAATTGGCAGGAGGAAGTTATAATAAATCAATTGGAGGGAGGAAGTTATAATAAATCAATTGGAGGGAGGAAGTTATAATAAATCAATTGGAGGGAGGAAGTTATAATAAATCAATTGAAGGGAGGAAGTTATAATGCATCAATTGGAGGGAAAAAGTTATAATAAATCAATTGGAGGGAGGAAGTTATAATAAATGAATTGGAGGGAGGAAGTTATAATAAATGAATTGGAGGGAGGAAGTTATAATAAATCAATTGGAGGGAGGGTACGAATAAAGAATAGGAAAGTAAAAGCTGTAAATAAAGATGCAGAAAAGGAAACTAATGACAAAAGAATATTAGGACTAAATTAATATTCAGAATGACAGAAGTAACTAGACAGTGTAAAAATAAGTATGGCGGTCCTATGTTTGTTAGCTAGATGATGAGAAGATGTGTACAGGCACAGAAAAAGGAAAACAACTGAAGTAATAGCTGCTAAAAGGATTATATTGCTTCTGTCATTGTAATTTTGCAGGTGTTTTGGGTTTCTAGTACCATGACAGGAATGGCCACCATTCCCAAGTCAGGGTGTGATTATAAGTATGACCTTTGTACTGTTTCAATCTTTGTTGTTATCCAAAAGTGCTCTTCACAGCACCTGCAATGCGCCCAGCATTGCCTCCTCCTGCAGTTCATACGAGGTTACATGCATTGATAGCATTGTTACGCAGGCTTGTAATTTCATTTCTTATTAGTCCTGTTGCTCCTGCTACTGCTGGAATGTTCTAGGTCTCTTTCTTCCACGGGGAGTAATGTATGATGTGTAACAGGATTTTTTACATGAAAAGCTAAAGATACTGGATGCGGTGGTAGTTGCACCTAGAAAACTAGTATGTAATGTATGCAAAAAGGAACGGTGTGTAACAGCATTTATAATTTATACAAAAAGTGTGTAACAGCATTTATAATTTAAACAAAAGGTGTGTAACAGCATTTATAATTTATACAAAAGGTGTCTAACAGTATTTATAATATTAATAATTTATACATATATCAGTAAGACCGAGAAGAAAAATATGTCCGAGGAGCATAAAAACTTTATCCTATTAAATATGTCAATTATTATGATGACAGATTTTAAATGAGATTTGAGAAAGGAGCGGGGGGAATAACATGGAACATTAAAGTAATAAGAGATATTATAAAACATGGCTGAAAATGGGAGACAACAGAGAACTGACATACAAAATGATGAATATTACAACTGAAATTGATTCTGTCGTGTACTCAAAAGACATGAAAAAAATAACAGGTAGGGTAGAACAGACTGAGTTTCACACTGAAGACTAGAATGAGCTAGGAAAAGATGGCAGAGACATAATAAAAGAAGGCAAAGAAATAGAGACTGACTGGAGAGATTGATCAAACAGATGAAATTAAGAGAGAGAACAACATATGACAATGAGAGTGCATTGGGACAAATTAGTAGACTGGTAGAGTGTCTATAAAAAATATACACCAAAATAGTTTTGATTGTAAAAAAAGACTAAAACAAAAGAATGAAAAAGTATATGATTAAACTATAAAATATATACATTCATAAGTTTGCCCTAGGTTATAGACTACCAGTGTTTTATAAGCTTAGCTGTGCAACCCAACCCAGTGTTATTCTCGAGTACATTGGACACCTATATGGTGGGGCATGTTAGCAATGAGGTAGGTAAGGGATGTGTGCCTTGGAGGGGTAAGTTATTTTGGGATTAGCTAACTTACTGTCAGCCTCTATGCACAAGAGACATGGAAATTGAACTCGGGGTGAATTTATGATTTCCTATACAATCATGAATATTTTGCTTGAAAAGGGTCAGGGGTGAACTGCAATTCATGTGGATGGGGAGCCTGTTCCATAGTGTGGGGATCTTCTCAGACACTTATTGGTCACTCCAGCATGTTTTATTTATGTTGCAATGAATAGAACAATGTGGTGACAGAATAAGAGAAACAGAAAGAAAGCTGTGTGGAAAAAAGATAATTGCATTGATTATTATTGCATTGGAAAAAGAGATAAAAAGGATGGGGAAAAGGGAAAAACATTGGTGAGAGTTTAACATCATACTATGAGGTCTCCTTCAGTAGTCAGGGTGGTGCTAAGATGGTAGGATCACAGGATCATAGATCATAGGAGGTTACTAGGATAATGGCCTTGGGGCCCTTACAAACCTAGCCAAGAGTTTATCCCCAAAAACAAACCTCATTCAGCACCTGTCACCCCTGTCAATGAGGGACACAGGTGGAACCCCTGGGACAAATTTGTGGTTTCCCATCCACTCATCATGGTTGCGCTTGAAGAGGGTCAGCGAGGTACTCTGTTTGACATGTATGGAGAGTCTATTCCAGAGATGGGGCAGCCTCTGGGAGACAAAACTGTCTCTCCAGCAGGCTTTGCTGATGTCACATATTAGATCCGCCTTTCAAGCTGGTAATGTGTGAGGAGTTAGACTTACAGATATGGAGTATCTCTAGTAGGGCAGGGTCCAATATTGCCTTGTAGGTGAGACACAGATCACCTTTGAGCAATCTGTATGATACCGAGTAGAGTGTTAGTGATTTGAGCCTCTCTGCATAAGACAGGTGTTGGAGGTCATGAATTCTATTTGTGAGGCATTTCTGTGGCCTTTCCAGTCCAGTGCAGATGTTTGGAGATCTACATACCAAATGGGGAGTTATACTCAATTACTGGTCTAATGAGAAAGGAGTACAGAGAGGTAATAACCTCCTTTTTCTCGATGCAATCCCTTTACTTATGAGATGAAACAAGTGAAAGGCTTTTCTAACCACTGCTGCTACATGATGGTTGAATGTGAGATCATTATCAACCTGAGTACCTCGGTCTCTCACCACAGGTTGTGCATTTAGGGGGTTGTTGTTTATGTGGTAATCAGTAGGGGCTGTTTCTGCCAAAAGTTACGATGATGCATGTTTTTGCATTTAGCTTGAGGCCATGACTTTGGCACCAGTCATAAACCTTCTTGCAGTATGTTAACATCATTTGGGGAGTCAACAACAGCACCCAACTTATATTTGTCTGCAAACTTAGTCAGCTACAGGGCTTTTGTCTTTGCCTGGACCTCTGAAAAGTAGATGCCAAACAGTAGGGGTCCCAGGACAGATCCCCGGGAAACTGCACTAGTGACAGGTCTGCTATCAGAGGTAGAGGTGCCTATTGTGACCATGAGAGTCCTGTTGGTGAGCCTGTTGGCCACCCACCTGATGAGATATGCATTTACACCAAGTTGTGTTAGCTTTTTGATGATGCCCATGTGGGGGATTGTGTCAAAGGCCTTGGCCACATCAAGCTAAGCTGTATGTTCTGACTTTCCCTCATCCAGGGCCTTGGTGACAGTCTCAAAGAAGTCAACCAGTTTCAACAGGCAAGATCTGCCCTTGATGAATCTGAACTGGATGCGTTCAAGTGCTTGGAGATTACCTATGTCCTTGTTTATGAGATCCATAATAATATGCTCCATGGCTTTACAGATCAGACTTGTCAAGCTAATGGGGTGACAGTTTCCACAGTTAGTAGTGGTGCTACCTTTGTGAAAAGGATGACAATGGCATTTCTCCACTGTGCTGGAATGAAGCCTGTACTTAGGCTTTGGTTGAATAGGGTGATCAATGGCGAAGCCAGTTCTTGCTGGAGATGGTTCAGAATATAGTCTGGGATACTATCAGGCTCCATGGAAATTGCTTTTTTTGCCTTGGATAGGGCCCTTAACACTTGATCTATGGAGATGTGAGGTGCAGAACATGTGTTGGGGATGTGGAAAGGGCCTTTGGGGGATGGGGGGGTGAAGTTTGTGTTGAACCTATCTGCTAATAGGTTGGCTAAGTCAACAGGATGAGTGTAAATGATACTGTTAAGTACTAATTCATTACATACCTGGGCTTTGACATGGAGGTTCCTGATGTAACTGAAGAAGGCTTTGTGGTTTCTTGGAGGCATTACAGCGTCTGATGGCTGTGGGCAGGAAGGACTTCCTATGACATTCAGTGGAGCACTTTATACTCGTCAGTCTCCTGCTAAAGGAACTTCTCTGTCCATCCACCACTCTGTTGAGTGGGTGGTCAATATTTCCCATGATGGACTTTAGTCATGCTAATATTCTTCTCTCAAACACAGTTTCAAGGATGTCCAGTCCTTCTCCCACTAATGAGATAGCCTTCCTTCCCAATTTATTGAGTCTGTTTTTCTCAGCCTTGTTTATGCTACTACCCCAGCACATCACTGTGAAGAAGATAGCACTCGCCACTATCCTCTCATAGAACAACCACAGCATAGTGTTGCCAACTCCAAAGGATCTGAGTCTTCACAGGAAGTGCAGCCTGCAGCCTACTCTGACCCTTTTTATATGCCACCTGCAAGTTTTTGGACCAGTCCAGCTTACTGTCCAGGTGCACCCCAAATACCTGTAGTCCTCAATAATTTCCACTTCATTCCCCTTAATTGGCAGAGGGGCTATTGAGGGATGAGATCATGATCTCCCTGGATTTACCACCAGCGCCTTCATTTTACTGATGTTCAGCTGCAACTGATTAATCTCACAACAGCTCACAAATCTGTCCTCCACCCTCCTGTATTCCTCCTTGTCTCCATGCCTGATGCTTCCTACTATGACCAAGTCATCTGAGACGTTTTGCAGGTGACAGTACTCAGTGTTACAGCTGAAGTCTGTGGTATACAGGGTGTGAAAAGAAAAGGTGATAAAACTGTCCTCTGTGGTGCTCTAGTGCCACATAACACTGTGTCAGGCACGCAGCCCTGCAGTTGCACATACCAGGGTCTATTGGTCAGATAATCTAGGATCCATGAAACTAAGGGGGCATCCACATTCATCACTGACAGCTTACTCTCCAGCCTATCTGGTTGGATGGTGTTTAAGGCACTTGAGAATCAAAGAACATGATTCTGAGGAGTCCTCCAAGTTTGTCCAAGTGACTGTATGCTCTATGCATAAGCTGGATAATGGCATATTCAAACCCTAGTCAGCTGGTGAATCTGGGAATCTTGAGGCAATGTTACAACTGCCTCATGTACACAGACAACCCTCTCCTCCTCCCAACAAATTCCAACACATGTGAGAGATGCAACCATATAGCCAAACTAGAGGCTAAGCTCTCTCAACTCAGTACTGGCGTAACCAGTCAGGAGGAGAAGGAAACCACACTCACTACAATTCCAGTCTCACATAGACCTACCACGACAGCAAACCAAACACATAAACACACAAAAACATACTCAGAGGCTCTAAATAAAAATCCGTCTAAGCAGCAGAGACCTCCAAAGCATACACCCAAGCAACCACTACCCCAAACCAAAATACGTGCAACACATAGCTCACAAAGCCAGTGTGCTGAACAGTCACAGCCCTAAAGGCTAAACAACACACCTGATACACTTGTAATAGGTGACTCTATCGTTAGGCACACTGACGTCCCGCTCACCAGGCTGAACAAGGAGAAGGTCACAGTGAGCTGCCTGTCGGGTGCTAGGATCCGCCACATAACACAAGCACTCAGGTCACTCCAAGGCAAGTACAAATATGACTCAGTCATTGTCCATGCTGGTGTGAATGACCTGAGACATACCTCCCTGGACTACATGAAAAGAGACAGAGGAGCTCTCTGAGCATGTAGCCCAGGCCAGTATGACCCTGACCTTGAGTAGCATCTTACCTCACCAAGAATGATGCCACAATATGAAGACAAGATGATCAATTTCAACAATTGGCTTAAGTATTGGTGTCATTCAAAGGGGATCCAATACCTGTCAGCCTGGGATGACATGCTCGACAAGCCACGATGCATCACTAGGGACGGCTTGCACCTGTCACCCCTGGGCTTTCGGATATTGGCAAAGGCTCTTGCTACCCCCATAGTGCCTTTTTTAGGCAAGGCTCAAAAGACAAACCCACCTCCATAGGTATCACAAGGGATAAGAAACTAAGAGTAATGCTACTCAACGCCAGAAGTCTAAACCTCAAGATGCACGCACTCAAAACTCTCCTTAGCATGGAGAACATTGATATCTGTGCAGTAACAGAAACCTGGTTCAAGGCTCCTGAGAGCACCCCAGCACTACCAGGTTATACCTCATACCATGCTTTTCAGCCCCAAAACTTGGACCGAACCACAAATGGAGGGGGAGTATCAATATTCGTCAAAGATACCCACACCTCCAGGTTGGTGGCACAGCACGAAGCATCAGAGACTATCCATGTGCAACTAACAGTGGGTAAAACTGCCTTCCAGTTTATAGCCTGCTACAGACCACCCTCCCAAACCCAGGATCCCCACTCGGCCTTCCTGAGAACACTGGAAAATATGAAGGTCTCTCCAAACACCATTATATTGGGCGATTTCAACTACCCAAACATAGACTGGGAGCATTACACTAGCTCCAACACCCTAGCCCTAAGGTTCCTACAATTTATAAACTCAAATGCTATGGAACAACTTGTTACCACTCCCACAAGAGGGGAAAATATACTGGACCTGATCATCACCAACATGGGGACTCTATGCACCAGACCAGAAGTGTATCCCTCACTGGTAAGATCAGACCATAAACTAATCTCACTGGATATTCACATCCCAACCTCACCCCCTGCCTAGAAAACCACAGTGAAAAACTTCTCTAAAGCAAATTTCACACTCCTCAAAACAGAGGTGGAATCCTTCAAAGCCCCCGGGCCTGTGGAAAATATGGCCCAGACCGCAGAATCCATTATAAACGCATTCTATGAACACTTTCAGGAATGCATGGATCATGTAATCCCAAATAAAACCAAGACCCAATCCTCCAAAGGCAGAGGTCCTGTCTGGTGGACCCCAGCCATAAACAAACTATACAATAGAAGGATGAAGCTACTACATGACAGAGCAAAATCCCAAAAAGGGAAGGCATCTCTAATCAGTATTAGCAAAAAACTATGGGCACTCATAAAATCGTCTAAGGCCAGCTTCGAGAGAAAAATTGCACAGGACACTAAGGATAATCACAAGGCTTTCTTTAGTTATGTTAGGAACCTGGGTGGGAATTCCCAGATATGCTCAGAATTAGTCCAAAATTACAAAAAATACACTGAACCCACAGACATTGCCAACATCCTAGCTGACAGGTTCAGCGCAAACTTCTCCCCCCCCTCCCCACCAATAGGGCAAATATCTATCCCAGCAGAATGCTGCCCCCCTGACATCTCAGATGCTCAGGTAAGAGCCACCCTCTCCAAAGCAAAAAACACAGCATCACTGGGACCAGACTGTGTCCTACATGAACTCCAAGAAGAGCTAAACCCAAACATAAAACTACTGTTAAATCTCAGCCTTACTACAGGATATGTACCCAAAGAGTGGCGTACAGTAACAGTGGTCCCTCTCCACAAAGGTGGTGTCTCAACGGATCCTGGAAACTATCGCCCCATAAGCCTGACTAGCTTGGTCTGCAAAGCAATGGAAAGGATCATCATGGACCTCATAAATAAAGATATTGGAGACCTACAGACACTGGATCCTACCCAGTTCGGCTTTGTTAAGGGCAGATCCTGCCTCATAAACCTGGTTGATTTCTTTGAAACAGTCACCAAGGCCATTGACGAGGGGAAGGTGGTCCACACAGCCTACCTGGACCTCGCAAAAACCTTCGATACAATACCCCACTCAGGCATTATAGATAAGCTCACCAGCTTAAATATAAACCCCTATGTCACTAGATGGGTTGCAAACTGGCTCAAGGACAGAACCCACATGGTTAGAATTGCTGGAGCCATGTCAGACTCCAAACCAGTTATAAGTGGCATCCCACAAGGCTCAGTCCTGGGACCTCTCTTGTTCGGTATATATTTCTCGGAGGTACAGGCCAACACGAAAGGACTGTGGCTGACCAAGTTCGCAGATGACTGCAAACTGGGCACCATAATCAACTCTCCAGCTGACACAAGCATCCTCCAAAAGGGCCTCATAGAAACAAACAACTGGTGCCAGAGCCATGGCCTCAAGCTAAACGCCAAAAAGTGTATAGTCATCCCCTTTGGCAAAAACAAAGTGCCCACAAATTACCACATAGATGGTAATCCATTAAGTACAGAAGAAGTAATTAGGGACCCGGGGACCCAAGTTGATAATCTCTCATTTGACAACCACGTGGCCAAAGTGGTTAGAAAAACATTTTATATAGCCCACCTAATCATGAAAGGATTCACATCTAGATCAGGGGAGGTCATCATGCCTCTTTACTCATCCCTCATCAGGCCCATAATTGAGTACAATGCCCCTTTTGGGATGTACCTTACCAGACACCTGCTGCAACTGGAAAGACCCCAAAAGTAACTCACCAAGAGGATCAAAGGGCTCAAACAGATGCCATATGCTGCCCGGTTAAAGAAACTCCAGCTCCACTCAGTGGCATACTGCCTTCTCAGAGGCGATCTGTGCCTGATGTATAAAGCCATGTCCAACCCGGAATTAATGGACATGCTGCACCTCAGAAAATCCAAATCCCATCGAGCTACGTGCTCAAGAGACTTGAACCTCAGCACTGAAATAAATAGGACATGCTGGAGGGACAGATTCATAACCCAGAGGCTCCCTTCACTCTGGAATAAAATCCCAGTCCAGGTTAGGCAGAGTCCCTCATTGACTCTTTTCAAGAGGAATCTTGATAAGTGGATGGGAGATTGTAGGTTTACCCCGGGTATCACTTCTGTGTCACTGTTAGACAGAGGCACAGTATATTAACCTCGAGAAAGGACATAGCAAAATTCATTTAAAATGGGTGGCGAAAGCCAAACACACTCTGGCTAGGCTTATAAATGCCCTAGGGCAGATAGCCTAGTATGAACCTATGAACATGAGAGGGAGGTGCTGACTCTTCACCAGGGTCATGGAGGTAATGGGAAAGGGAGTAACTGAACACCAGAAGCACAAAAGGTCAATAAATTTCTTCCACAATTTATAGAGGATAATAATTTTGATAGTTTCATTCATATATTTTAAAGGGTCTGTAAACAGTATAATTGTGACCAAAGGCTCTGGGTACGGTTCCTGACCCCTTTACTCCAGGGTAAAGTTGTAACAACTGTTTCTAAATTGTCTGATATTGATTGCTTAGACTATAATAAAATAAAGAAATGTTGGTACTTACGTATTATTGCAACCAGATTTTCGCAGTTGCACATAGCTGCAGAGAAACGAGTGCAGAAAACACTTCAAGCTTTTGAAAGTCCTTACTACTGGCAAAAAAAAACTTTGCATTACTTTAGGAACAGGAAAAATTTTAAGAAATCCTCTTCCCGTTTTGCGTGCATCACTGACACATGCTTGACTGTTCCTTTAGTAAGGCTTGAGTTGGTGCAAACTGTCATGGCGATATTGTGCAGCTTAACGTTCTTACTTTGCAGTGCAATACTTAAAGACAAAATATGCATATGAAAAAGAAGACATGGGGCAGGATTCACGAAGCCTCCATGTAAGAGTTATAACTCATACACGGAGGCTGCAGTTAAACGGAGTGATGTCAGCATGCTCTGCATATTCATGAGAGCATGCTGAATCACACCAAAGGCTAACACAGTCTGTGTAAGACAGTAGGGGGCGTGTCCGTAGGCCGAGCCCTGTAAGCGGACACGCCCCCAGAAGAGTAAAAGTGCCCAAAGTAAACACCCACGACAGAGTCCATGGAAATGTGAATAAACACAACACAACACATGCCCCCACAGACTATGAACATAAAATGTACAAATGAACATCTCATAATTTTTTTTTAAATTGTAAAGATGTTTAACTGTGAGTGCGCTTGCCCGTAGCGCAGCTACAGTTAGCAGTCAGTGGGAAAGCATATAAGAATTAAATATGCAAAGTAAGCCAAGAAGCAATAGCGTAGCAGTAGAGATGTTGGCTGAAGAGCAGGCATTCATGGTTCGAGCCCCCACAACACCAATTTTTATTTTTAGCAAAATAAGCATGAAACAAGTCCCTGACAAATATGTACACATAAAATTACAATTTATGTAAAATGTAATGAAATAGCCCATTTATATTGAAGAAATGTGAGGTAACAAAGCAATAAAAAATGCCAGATGTGCCCATAGCTGAGCTACAGTTTAACAGGGTGAGTGCATCTGCCCGTAGGTGAGCAGTGGTTTAACTGGTGCAAAATGAGTGCCCTTAACTGAGCAGTGGTTTAACATGCTAAATCTATGTGCCCCTAGCTGAGCTGAGTGTAATATGCGTGCCGATAGCCAAATAAGGCTTAAACCAGCGTACCCCGTTTGCGCGGAGCTGTGCACCGTGCAAACAAGCTAACCAATGAACAACATTGAGCAAGCCGTATCAAAACTGCCTTTACACAGACACACCCCTCAGCTTGTCTAGACAGTCATAAAAAATAAAAAGTAGTGGCCAGGTTCGAACCCAGGATACTATACACCATAGTCAAGGTACCAAACCACTAAGCCATGACAACAGTACCTATAAATGCAATAATAGCTAATATATAGGAATGAATACAAACTGGAGCATGACAATGCAGGTTTACTGAAGTTGATACAATTCCAAAATGGCCAATCACAGATATGTGCTGGAAAAACGGACTATAAGCCCCATAGGCGGGAATACACAGCATAAATGATTGTAGAACTGAACTGCAGGCAGAATGACAGGAGTAGGAGAGGGTAGTTGCTTTCGAGCACAGAGGTGGGGCGTTGAAGAGTCCAGGTACATGGTCTGGCTCCTAGTCCACAATCATGAGGCCCAACTCATGCAGGGCCAGGTCCTCTGGGGAGCATACAGGGCTGAGGCGTGGGACCGGTTGGCTCATGATCTCACCAGTGCCACAGGGATTCCAAGGACTGGTGAGCAGGTCAGTCACCACCATGCGGACCTGAAGAAACGCAAGCAGGACCAACTGATCCTTTGGATCCAGGAGGCCCGGCAAATGCCCAACGCCCCACTACTGAGTAAGTTACATTTAATTATGTATGTAAGAAATTAAACTAGCTGATATTATGGAGATGTGTATTTCAATATTACTTCATTTATATTACAGCTGCAGGTGTCCATTCTGCGAACCGCAGAGCCTATGGCGATAGGCTGGTGCAGTTGCGCCACCAGGCAGGTCAGTAATCCACTACCAGTAACTGTAAAGAAATAGAAAAGTATGACAGTCAGCAAAAGAGTGCAGTGTAGTCACTAAGGAATAAAATGTGCAAGTAACAGTGTGAAAGTGTCTGCAAGTATTGCTTGATTACAAAAGTGTGTTGCAGCCTGTAAGCCAAACAGAAAAATGAAAATGTCTGACATAAATTCTGAAATAAAAATGCCCCACCTGTAAGAAAATAGTACACAACCTGCAGCAGGCTGAAAAGTATAGCTGCAGAAGATGATCAAATCATATGTGTGGAATATATCCCTGTTGAAATACTGAAACATGACAGAAGTGAGACTGCTGGAAAGGATTGTAATAACTACAGGTAAAACATGTCAATAAAGCCTAGAAGTAAGTACCATCCTGAATAGTAAAATGAAAACAAGTGAGAGAGTGTGAGAAAGTGTCATGAATCCAGCAATACAGTAGTAATAACCCCTGAATAAAGTATACTGCAGTCAAGACAGAATGAAATGCATGTGAGAATCAAAACCAAACAGTGAAATCTGTTCAAAGTGTTGCTGCATCTGGAATGTGTATCCCAAAATCTGGATATGTTGCTCTCAGTCTGCAATATGCAGATAGTATGATTGTCTGATATACCAAACATCCACACTTGTCTACAGCTATATAAAGCAAATGTAGCAGGATGATGTAGCTGAACAAAGCTAGATATGAATGTGTATGAAGAACAATAAAATGTATATTGATGTTGCATTAACAGTCCTATCACCAAGTTGAAATAGTTATCATATTGGAAACTGTAGTTAGAACAGTAGTGTGTATATATGTGCAGCTATTAGAAATGTACAGCATATGTATTGGTATTTTAAGGTGTTAATATTATTTTCTTCACCCCACCCTATAACCACATATAACCTATTCCACGTGAAAATGGTATGTGCAATCACAATTAACACCCCTGGACGTTTGTCCTGTTGGGTCATATATATTTGCATGTCCGTTGATGCATCTGCCCTGTTCATACATCCAAACCTGATGGCCTGTTGCCATCAATTAACCCTGCATGTTGTTGGACTGTGTATTGCTGTTCAAATTATGCATGTGTTATGCACGCTGTTCAATGGTGTGAATATCTGGGTGTTTGGTTAATGGGAATACTAATGCATGCTGTTACAACTAATTGTGAATGGTATCATATGTCACTAACCCAAACTGTCATGACATAATGCAAAACATAGGACGACAGGGAAGGCGGGTTCCAATGGACCCACCTCTCCCACCTCAGCTGGCGAGTGCACCTGGCACTAGTGCCCAGTCTGGACCCTCCTCCGGTGGCCCTGTGCCACCTGCGGGTGGAAGCACTGCAGGGGATGGGGCTCGCCCCCCCCCCCTGCAAGTGTGGCTGGAGGAGAACCACCACTCACCCTCCGTAGCGTCCGGACTGTAGTGCGTAGGGAGATTCGGGACTCTGTTCTCAAGCCCCTACGCCAGCTTGAGGCATGGGTGGCACAACTTACGGGCATGCCTGTTGCCTGGCCTACACAGCCCCCAGCACAGCCCCATGCTGGGCAGTGAAGGAACAGTGGCAACTGCCTATGGGTGGGGATATCAGTTCCACTGTTGCCATCTGTGGGCTCATGGGCTCTGGATATCCAAACCACCATCCCCGTCAACTGTGTAACCCCCCACACGTGTCATACACCGCCCCTGTATGCGTCTTGTCTTGTCTGTTTACCTACCCAACCCACCTCCCCAGCTGTACCGACTTCCTTCACCTGACATACCACTCTCACCTGAAAAAAAGGGCACTCTGTACCCACAAAAAAATTACACCCCATACATAGCTGCCCATTCCGCACACATGTCTGCTGGACATGGAAACTATCAATTACAATTGGCTGTACAACAAGTATTATTGTTGTCCTGACACCTCTCTCAGGGGTGGAAGGTTTCAAATGTCGCACCAAATTACATACATATGCACAGCTGTTGCTGATGAAGAAATGGGCAGCTATGGGCCTTACCTACATCCGTCCTGCAAATCCCAAGCTTGTTTCCCTACTGTCTTACCCTCTTTGTGACCCCTTTTTCACCACTTTCCTGTCTCCCCATTTTCATTTCTTTCAAAGAAAATAGCGCGGGTGTGCGCCAGAGTAAGCACTGTTAAGCGGTTGTAAGTTGGTGTGGGCGTGTGTGCATGGAGCTAACCGCCAGTGCGCATGCGTGAGCTCCGCGCAACCCAGCGCTAACCCAGTTACAACTGCTTAAAAGTGCCTTAGTCACTTTGATTGACAGGTCCTGCACTCAGTTCAAAAGCAAAATAAAATCCCACTGTCAGTCCCGAACCCAGGACCTTGGAAACACTAGTCTGTATGACCTACCACTAAGCCATGACTCTTATACAAGAACATTGTGCTAAAATAAATATAACATGTAATAGTAGGGATGAATGTAAAGGGAATATAGGATGTGTAGTACCCAAAGCATGTCATGTAGAATTACTGTCAAAACTACTGGATTCCCATAATATTAGTGTGTGAACAAAAACAGCCATGCTAGTTGTTAGCTTGTAGGTAATAATGTCAGTTAATGTACATATATAAATGTATGTATATGTACATATATATATATATAAATATATATATATATATATAGTTGTAGGTGTCATTGTGCATACACACTTACTACAGGGAACAGGAGAGAGGAATGGAGAAATGTGAATCTACAACACAGCCTGAATCATGAGAGAGATACTAACCTTTACACTCACAGAACAGTGTCCACAGCATACCAGCATGGTCCCGCCCTACAATCTGAAAGGGCAAAGCCTATCTCACATACCCTTTTATAGCACTGACCTGAAATCACAGTGAGAACTGCAATCAGTACACAACTGGCTGTATGCAATTAGCAAATGCTGGCTTACAATTGGTGCAGAGGCCATCACATGGATCTATGCAGATACCTACAAAAGCATCCAGTACTAACACTCCACACATGCAATACATTCATTGCACTGTCTGGAAGCAGACAGAGGGAGAGAGAAAACTGAGAGAGAGAGAGAGAACAAAAAAAAAACCCTACACACTGTGACTCTAAGCTGTCAGCAGTGACAGTAGCAGCAGGAATCAAAAGCAGTGGTAACGCAACCAGCTGTGACAAACACAGGTAATGCAAAGTAGCAGGTTAATAGTGTGCATACTGTGAACCCTCCAAATGTGTCATAGGTCTGTATCTATAGGTATGTCCATGTGATATGTTGTGTGTACGTAGTTCCACCAAAAGGGGATGACCATACATTACATGTCAATCAGTGTTAGGCCATGATTCTGGCAGCAGTTGTCTGTGCGTTGTCCTCAGCAATGGCTGTAGTGACTGCTTTGAAAGGTCAGCCAGGTTCAAAAGGCAGGATCAGCCCATCACAAAGGCACACTGGCTGGGAAAAAGTGTCTGCAGGTACCCAATATCACTGCATATGCATCCCATACTGCATAATTCCATAGCTTAGCAGACCAGGCCAGTTATGCATATGATGTGGTAGTTCCCAGGGTCAGTCGAGGTGCCTCCTTAGTGGTGTGGAACCACTGTCGCTGTATGCCACTGTCCAGGTACATATCCTGTAGTACGGCCAAGATAAATTATCAGTGTTATATGCGGCTGTATGTCCTCTTGGAGTGCAGGTAGCACACATCCAGGGATACCATGAGGTCACAGTGATGCTGTGTGTTCTGCTCTGCTGAGGGCGGCCCTCACCTGGACATGTGAGATGATAGGGAGGTTACATACAGCTGTGATAACTATTTCAACTGGTGGGGGAGAAGGAGGAGGGATACGTGCACCGAACCTGTCTGCAAGACTGTTGCCAATATCTGTGTGTTTGGTGAATGTTAAGTAAGTGTGTATTAACACAGAGCATATCTGAGGCATTTGGTCCATATGTGTAACATAACTGAAGAAGGCCTTGTGGTCATCCATAGTGTTTGTGGCCATTTCCCTCCCAGAGTAGGCCGTGGCCATTGTTATGATGGACCGTAGTGTAGTACCAGTACTGACCACAGATGCCTTCCCTTAATGTGAATGTGCTCTGTCCTGCAGTAGCCTCCTGCTATTGTTATACAATCTGCCTCTGTCTGGGGTCCACCGGACAGGATGCCTAACCTTTGTGCATAGGGTCTGGGTTAGAAATGTGTGTGCAAGTTCCATGCAATCTGTGGCATGTCCGTGGTAAGCATTTGCAAAGGGGTCAGCAGTGTGGGATGTAGCTTCCACTGGCCCAGTGTGCCGCATGGATACCATCTCAGTCCTAACAAGTGAATAACTGTCTAATCACATACATAACAAAGTAGTCTACTGTGCTGGTGGTGGTGGTGGGATATGTATATCCAGGCCGAGTAACTTGTGTCCACATCACACTAGTGGATGGCATCCCACATACAGTACCTTGGGATGAACCCCCAGAGTGAGGTTGTGCATTGGACCTGTCAGTGTCTGCTGACCGATGGGGCATGCTACTATGTTGTGTGGAATGTGGCAGGTATTGTTGCACAGGTGTTGGCTGAGCATTGATATCTGGCCATGTACCTGTGTATCCACCACGACACACACACATGCAACATTGCAACATATGGGAGTAGTAGTATATCACTACACATGAGTATTATGTATAGTATGTGTGCCATATATTGCTGACAGTCTGCTGATATCCTGTTTGTGTTCTCTTCCAGGGAGATGGCACGTCAGCGTAATCCCGCCTACTCTGCAGCGGAAGATGAGGAGATCCACCAGAGCCTGGTGCGGGAGTATGACATCCTGTTTTCCCGCACCAGTCAGAATCAGCAGGTGAGGGCTGCACTGTGGCAAGACCTTGTCCGTAGGGTAAATGATATTGGCACACATAATAGGACATATGAGCAGGTACAACATCACTGCAGTGATTTAATCCGAAGTGTCCATCAGCGTGCATCAGATATCCACAGGCAACAGGTTGCCACAGGAGATGGGGTGGCCACACATCCACCCCTCACCAGACTGGAGGGGCTACTCCTAAGTGTTGTGGCTCCAGCCCCAGAACAGCAACAGCAGTACACCTGCATCATGATGGAGGCTGGATCCACACAGCAGCATGACATGGAGGGTGCAGGTAATATGCTATATGTACACTTGACTGTTCTGTACACTGTTAGTTTATGCATGTGTAAGGTGTGTCCGTGGTATGTATCTGTCATCATAGTATGTAATTGTGCATGTGTGATACTGGCAATATCAGCAGCTGACGTGTGAAAGGCAACTGGTGTACTACAGCACTGTATCATATGAAATATCAATGGCACAGTTGTGCCCACTGACATTAATCTCATCATTTCTGCAGGTCCCTCTGGGGTTACAGCAAGGCAGGCCATCCATGCTGGTGAGTGTGTTTAACATAACCTATAATAGTCCTGATAATGCTAGTAACAGTAGTGTAACTCAGTAGTGCTCTGTGTGTATACTGCGGGGTGTGCCTGTGTCCACGTGTGCATGTGTGCCTGTGTCCACGTGTGCATGTGTGCATGTGTGCCTGTGTCCACGTGTGCCTGTGTCCACGTGTGCATGTGTCCACGTGTGCATGTGTGCATGTGTCCATGTGTACCTGTGTCCATGTGTGCAGAAGTGCATCACTGGTAACAATGTCTGGAGACTGTAAACTGTGTTTCCTGTCTTCCTCCCACAGGTTCTGGTGCTGCTCTGGTGACCTGCAGCAGGGAACCTGAATCTTGTGCCACGGGTACTGGTAATGATGATATTTGTGTAATGGTACAGGAAGGTGCGTCAGGGTCCGCCATTGGTCAACCAATTGACAGTACACAGCTGTTAACCCCATCATTGCACACAGTCATCCTGCTAGTACATCCTTTGTCACCATTGTCCCTAGGTGATGGACAGGATACAGTTGGCATAGACCAGGGTAATGTGGTACCTGTGGCACATGCGTCCCCACACAGCAGCCATGGGCAGGGTCCTCTGATGGTACCACACAGACAGTTGCCCATGGGTTCTCGTGGGAGCATCCATGGGCGCACTGCCTCTGGCCGACGTGCCCAAAGAGGTCTGTCAACCTCAGCTATGTTTCAGACTGTCATGCAGGCACAGTCACGTATGGAAAGGTACACCAGACAGGGTCTGAGGGAGCTGAGAGCATGTCGCACAGCCATGACAGACAGTATGCGTGACATTGCGGATGCTATCCGTAATTTCACCGATGTCATAGACAGACGTTGTGGGGACATATTACTGCAGTTCCACAACCAAATGTCCATGAGCCAGGGCAATGGTGGGCGTTTGCGGCGTCGATGTGGCCGTATGCCGGCAACAGCAGCAGCTGGCAGTCGGCACGGACGACAACAGGCTCGCGCACACCCCCATAGTGCCAGCAGCAGCCCCAGCAATGCTGGGTCTGTGCTGTCATCGGAACGCCCCAGGAGACCACATGCACGTGGCTCTGGACAGTCCCAACAGGGACCTGTGTCCAGTCAACACACTCCCACTTCTGATGACAGTACCCAGTCTGGCTTAGTACTGGATACGGTCCGTAGCACCCCTGCCGGGCACAGGTACCATGTCCGTGCCCACAGACACTGATCTGTATGACCTGCCAGGTGCAGTCTGTGGCTGTCCACAAACCCCTGCATATGGCAGCCATGAGGTGGAACTGTGTGCGTGCATACACACATGCGAAATGTTAACACCTAGGGCGACCACATACATGCACACACTGCACCAACACTGCCCCACCCTGTACTGCTGCCCCTCACCAACACACATACACACACATGTAAATTGGTGGTATCAGTGGCCGACTCAGGCATACCTAATTCACACCCTGTGCATATGATGACACTGTGCCACCTCCTGCAATCTCCAACATCATTGCGGGAACAGGCAAACACGTTCCTGATGCACAGGGTGACTACATAGAAGTGTATTAGTAGTATCATGTTGGTAACAGTACAGTGTGCTGCTTTGACTGTGTGTTTATCCCAGCATGCCTGCTGCAGTAACTGTATGAATGTCCTGAATTGTTATCTGCACCCAGAGTACATACCAATGTATAACAGCTGCACATAATTGCATGCCGGTGGTAAGGTTGTCAACAGATAGCCGCATACATGGGTAGCACAGGGGGGAAGCTAATGCAAGTAGTGATATGCAATGGTGGACATGTACAGTAATGGTGTCAAGTTGCCCACAACGACTATGCCATGTGGATGTTCGCGCATGTAGATATGTGTGCAGTACCAATGTAATCCAAATCACAATTAACTATGACATAATATCAGTTCTACCATGGGCATCTGTGCTGCGTATTCCTGGGTACATGTTGATAGTGCCTACATGTTTGCATTGTTACTTACTGTTATTGTTACCCCTTCTTTGTTGTACAATGCACTACTTCCAGCCCTGTTTACTGTAGCTTTGTTTGCATGCATGTTCACTTGGGGTTCCCTGGAACACTGCTTACACCTGCAATGCAGAGTTACAGTGCTTCTGTAGACTCCTAGTGGCATCTGCATAGCGTACGATACGTATGTCAAGTTTACACATGACAGAACGTCACTGTCTGTCCTGTACGCATGTACGTTGCCTGTGACACATTGCACATGTCTTACCTGGCATTTACCCACGTGTGCAGTCATATATGCCAGTGCTATGAAACAGTAGCGGTACACCCACACATACACACCTTCAGTATGTTGTTCCCCATTGGCCCTATGTGTTGGTACTCACCATGGCAATCACACTACTAGGGTAGCATGTGCAAAGGTAACCTGTGAATCACCTCTATGGTCCAGTTGTGGTTTATGTGAGTCATGTGGCAATGTCACAGCTGCCACATGTATGCAGTCAGCCATCACCCTTGGCCAGGAACGTACAACACATGTGTGGGATGCCACCACACAGCCAATCTGGGGACTGAGCTCTCTGAACCCAGTAATGCCATACCCTGTCAGGTGGCATGTCATATATACTACATCCTGGACAAACTTCAACCCCAATCCCTGCTGTTACTATTGATAAAACCCCTGAAGATGTTTCTGATAGTTTTGACCAATTCTTTACTGAGACCTTTCAAGCCCTAGCTAGCCATCTACCTCCTAGCTCCCCTGGTCCTGAAAGTAGCACCCCTAGAAACCTACTTGCGTTCAGATGCCAACCAGTCACCACTTCACTTCTCTGTACCTTGATTGAAAAAGTAAAACCCACTACACTTTCTGCTGATCAACTCCCTGCCAAGTACCTACAAAAATCAGCTGATGCTATTGCTTACCCCATCTCAAAACTAATCAAACGAACCATGGTAGAATCTAAATTTCCCACCATCTGGAAAATATCCTATGCAATCCCACTTCACAAAGGAGGCAGCTCTACTGAATTCTCCAATTATAGGCCAATAGCTATACTCTCTCCACTTGCAAAGATTATGGAAACTTTATTCATAGACAATTCATGCACCACCTAATCCAAAATCGCCTTATGGCAGACACTCAGCATGGCTTCCGTCCTCATCACAGCACTACTTCAGGCCTCCTAGCCTTTACTAACACCATAAACCATACTTGCAACACTAATTATATATCCTCAGCCCTCTTTTGGATCTTTCCAAGGCATACGATATGGTTGATCACCAACTTGTAATCCACACCCTGCAAACATTCTGTCTAGATACTGGAGCCTTCCAATGGTTTCAATCCTACCTGCATGGTCGACAGCAGGCTGGCCTCTGGCAGAACAAACTCTCTAACCTTCTACCTAACACCCTCAGAGTACCACAAGGCTCTATACTAGGGCCCTTGCTGTTCTCCATCTTCATTAACGACCTTTATACTGTCATCCCAAAAGTCAGCTGTATCCAATATGCTGATGACTCTACTCTGATCTGCTCAGCCACATCTCCAGTAGAGTTATGGTCAGCTACCCAGACCACCTTTAATACAATAGAAAACTGGCTTTCTGAACATTGTCTGATCCTAAATCCCAAATAAACTAAACTGCTGTTATTTCACCAACACGTAGGTCTACCGCTTTCACCTTTACCATAACATCAACTGATGGCACAATAATCTCCCCTGACCCATCTACTAAACTATGAGGTGTCATCATAGACAATAATCTCAAATGTGACCTACATGTTAACCAAATTATCAAAGCCATCAATAAAAAACTAGGGTCACTTTACAGAATAAAAGCCTTCCTAACCCCTCCAGCTAAAATTGCCATAGCTCGCTCACACCTTCTTTCAACCCTTCTGTATGCATCCCCTCTACTCTCGAATATGAACAAGACTGTCCTTAACAAACACTCAATTTGCTACAACCACATTGCCAGGTTTGCCACTGGGCTGCCTTTTAGGACACATCATTGCATCAATCTAAATCAGCTTGGTTGGCTTGAACTACCCAGCCTAATACAGTATAACCAACTGATTATGGCCTATAAAATCCTCTATAATCCGGACAATACTCCTGCACTTCAAATATTATCACCCCTATAACAATCCTAGACCACTTCGATCCTCTAACAAACTACTAATTCAGACTAGCAAATTTAATAACACAGCTGGTGATTCTCTCTTTGCAAACTCTGTAAGTAGATCCTGGAACTCACTTCCAGCTGATATTACCTTACTTTCCACCTTAGGTCAATTTAACACTAGACTCAAACAACATTTGTCACTTAACTGGCTATGTCAATGTATCAAGCCTGGCTAACTCGAATGTGTAAAATCTGTTAACCAGTTTACTGTGTAATTTAATTTAATCCTGACTTGTGCTCAGGACTAACTTTAACCTGTGGAACATGTTTAACTTGCTTACTTATGCAATCTCTGTAAATAATATGTTTGTAATATGTAATGCTGGTATTATGTAATGCTGTATCTGCTTACCCTTGTAGCTTTTCTCCCCGGGCCTCTGCTGGAAATAGACATGCATCCAGTCGGACTATCCCGGTCAACAAATGTAGGATAAATAAATAAATAAATAAAATATATTACAGTGACTACAATACAAGTCAGACATTGACACATGCTGAACACACTGGGGCATACGTGGGGACTCAGAATAGCATCCTGCCTGAGCATCACACACCTCCACAGCTGGCACACAGGCATATGTTCCGTCGGAACAGAGCACATGCCACACATGGCACACACATCCCGTGTGCCACATACTCACAGCCTGTAGGGCTACACAACACACCTGCTACAGACGTGTCAGGTACCTGTCTTGGGTGCTGCACTGGGGTCCCGCTCAACAGGCTGTATCTGGTGAAGGTCACAGTGATATGCCTCAGGGGCACTATGGTCCACCACAGAACACATGCATACAGGTCAGACAGAGGCATGGACACATATGACTCACATTGACCATGCCAGTATGGCTGACCTGAGACATACCTCCCTGGACTACATGATAGGGAACATAGAATGGATCTCTCAGCATGTGGCACAGGCCAGTATGAGCCTGATCTTGGTTGCCAACATACCCTCACCAGGTATGCTACCACTATATGTGGGAAGGGTGTTGTATGTCTACATTATGCTCAGTCTCCAATGTCATTCATATGGTATCCGCTGGCTGTCAACGTGTGCTTACATGCTAGTGAAGCCACAATGATGTGCAAGGGTCATCTTGCACGTGACACCCATGGCCCGATGTATAATGGCAAAGCTCCTTGATACACACATACTGCCTTATGCTGCAGGACACGGTTTACATAGCCACCTCCATGGGTATCACACAGGTTAGGACACTAACAGTGCTGCTACACAACAACAGCAGTGTACACTGGAAGATGCATGCACCGGACACTGTCCTCAGCACGGTGAACTGCAATGTCTGTGCAGTACCAGATTCCTGACTCATGGCTCACAGGTGTTACCCATCCGACAGGTTATGCCCCATACCCTGCCTGTCGTCCCCTACACATGTAACACACATGGACAGGGGGGTGGTATCCTAAGGCGCCACAGATACACACACCTCCAGGTTGCTGGCACAGCACAAAGCATCAGGGCCTAATCATGTGCAGCTAACAGTGTGTCAGACTGCCATCTGGTTCATAGCCTGGCACACACAACCCTCCCATACACAGGAAGACCACCTATCCTCCATAACAACACTGGCAATATGACAGTCTCAAGAACTGTGTTTATATGGCTGGACTGCATCCAGTCAAACATTGTGCGTGAGCATTACTGTAGCTACAACACACTAGTTGAAGGGTTCACAGCATGTGGTCACTGAATTGCAGTGGAATGACATGTTACCACTACCACAACAGGTGGGAACATGCAGCACCTGTACATCAACTACATGTACACTATATGGCCCAGACCAGATGTGTATCCCCTGCTGTAGGTATTTTACCATATACACCAACACTGTATAGACACATACCGCGGCGGACTCCTGCACAGTAAGACACAGTCATATTGGTATACATTGCAAATACCATTTATCCACTCGAGGCATGTGTCAGACATGGTAACTACTGCAGGTCACAGGTATTTATGTGTATGTGTCACACACATACATCATGTGTGCAATGCCATTGCTGGTTTAGGCAATGGCATGCATTGTTATGTACAAAGACCCACACAAGGTCATAATGTGTGACACAACCACACGTGACAGTTGTGGGTTACCAAAACATACCTATCTGTACTCTGACAATGGTAATAGACACAGTAGCAGAGCGCACTATTGGCATTACTAGCCAACTAGCCCTGTTTGGCTGTGCTGATAGTGTGGTGACATCCCCTGTGTTTACTGGGGGAATATGCAGCATCTGGTGTATTGCAGTATTTGCCAAAAGGATCTGTCCTTTCACACTTGCATTTACACACACCCTACTACCCCCCACACACACACACACTTGCCATTTGCAGGATTCATTCCCCTACCTAACTAAGTTACGACACGTGAGAGAGACCCATTAGCAAAGTGCACTATTCGGATTACTAGATAGTTCCTCTTCTCTGGCTGTACTTATAGGGTGCTGACAACATCAGTATTTTGAAAGGGTAATGTGCATCAGGTAGTGTGATCTCCTGATTGCCAAAACTAACATGTTTTTCATACGGAAATGCACACACACAAACTCCCCACATCCAAACACACACACACTTGCAGGTTTCAAACCCCTACCTAAATATGTTATGGCACTTGAGAGTGACACTGTAGCAGGTTGCGCTATTCTGAGTACTGGCAGATGTCTCTTCTCCAGCTGTATGTATAGGGTGCTGTCATCATCACTGTTTGGAAAGGGTAATGTGCATCATGTAGTGTGATCCCCTGATTTCATAAAAGCACATGATTTTCATACAGAATTGCACACACACAGAGTCCCCACATCCAAACACACACACATGCCATTTACAGGTTTCAAACTCCTACCTAACTATATTATGACACTCGGGTGAGACGCATTAGCAGAGTGCACTATTCGAATTACTGGGAGGTTTCCCTTCTCCTGATGTATTTATAGGGTGCTGACATCATCAGTGTTTAGAAAGGGGAATGTGCATCCTGTCGTGTGTTCTCCTAGTTGCCAAAAGGGATATTTCCTTCATACAGACTTGCACACACACTAGCCCCCTCCACACACACTGAGCATTTGCAGGATTCAAACCCTACCTAACTATGTTCTGACACTTGAGACGGACGCATTAGCAGAGTGCGCTATTCGCATTACTGGGAGGCTTCCCTTCTCCTGCTGTACTTATAGGGTGCTGACATCATCTGTGTTTAGAAAGGGGAATGTGCATCCTGTAGTGTGTTCTCCCAGTTGCCAAAAGGGACATTTCCCTCACACAAAATTGCACACACACTAACCCCCCTCATCCAAACACACACACTTGCCATTTGCAGGATTCAAACCACTACCTAACTATGTTATGACACTCGAGATGGACGCATTAGCAGAGCACGCTATTCGCATTACTGGGAGGTTTCCCTTCTCCTGCTGTACTTATAGGGTGCTGACATCATCCGTGCTTAGATAGGGGAATGTGCATCCTGTAGTGTGTGGTCCTAGTTGGCAAAAGGGATACTTCTTTCATACAGTCTTGAACACACACTAACCCCCTCCACACACACTGAGCATGTACAGGATTCAATCCCCTACCTAACTATGTTATGACACTTGAGACGGATGCATTAGCAGAGCGCGCTATTCGCATTACTGGGAGGATTCCCTTCTCCTGCTGCACTTATAGGGTGCTGACATCATCAGTGTTTAGAAAGGGGAATGTGCATCCTGTAGTGCATTCTCCTAGTTGGCAAAAGGGATACTTCTTTCAAACAGTCTTGAACACACACTAACCCCCTCCACACACACACTGAGCATGTACAGGATTCAAACCCCTACCTAACTATGTTATGACACTCGAGACGGTCGCATTATCAGAGCGTGCTATTTGCATTACTGGGGGCTTTCCCTTCTCCTGCTGTACTTATAGGGTGCTGACATCATCAGTGTTTAGAAAGGGGAATGTGCATCCTGTAGTGTGTTTTCCCAGTTGCCAAAAGGGACATTTCCCTCTCACAGCCTTTCACACACACAAACCCCACTCACCCACACACACAACACACACACACACACACACACACACACACTGAGCATTTGCAGGATTCAAACCCCTACCTAACTATATTATGACACTTGAGGGCATCTGTTCTGCACCTGTATTTATAGGGTGCTGATATCTTTATTTCTACAGAGGTATGTACATGTAGTACTACCTGTCAGGTGGGGGATAGCATATATATGCATTTGCAGCCACCTACGTCAGGGTCAGATATGCACATCGCACTGGCAGGTTATGTTCTATACCATGCTTTGGGACCACAGGACCTGTAACACACAACACAACCAGTCCAGAACACCACACCCACATCCAGGACACACACTTAGCTTCCCTGGGAACAGTGCCAGGATATGCAGGTGTTCACATACACCATTCCATTTGTTAACATCAGGTACAGGCATATTGTGTGTGAGAACTACTCAGGCCTCTACCACTTTACCCTACAGCCACTACAATTTGTGGGTCCATGTGCTATGGCAGAACCACACACCACAGCCACATGGGGGAATACATATTGCACCTGTCCATCTGCAACGTGGGTACTCACTGTTCCACACCAGAGGTAGACCACCATTGTTGATATCTGACCATACCCACCTTTCCCTGGACATCCACATCCCATCTCCACCCCCAGGCAAGGTTGTCACTGCACACAAACTGTATTTAGCACAAGCAGACTCTACACTTGTGTAGACTAGGGTGAACGACTTCAGAGGACCCATGCTAGGGGACTATACTGGCCACTCAGCATAATCTTTGACAATTGCATTCTATGAGCATGTGTACAGTTTGCATTGGTCATGCTATCCCACATATACCCATGACTGCTCCACAAGACACCTGTTAGCTGTACACCAGCCATATATGTGTCATACTACAGACAGAGTGACCTAATACATTGCAGAGCTGTAGCCCACAGAGGGGGGACATCTGTGAACAGTTCCGGCACGGCACTTCATTCACACATACTCATTACAACACAGTGTTGACAGTGGAATCGTCCAGAGAATGCAGATAGGGCTCCCCTCAGTCTGTTATTGATGGACACCTACTGTCAGAGATCCTCAGCAACCCTCTCACAGCACACACCGACAACATGGCTGTGGCTTAGCACATTCAATCCCTGGGACCTCCACGGTGCCCCTGCTTGACAGAGGCACAGCTCACTAGCCTCACATGTTGCCCTCTGTGACCTACTTTACAGTGGCACAGTAGCCTACTGTCCTGGGGATGCAGATGCCAAACACACTCTGGATGAGCTGTCATTCCCTAGGGCAACAAGCCTAGTATTGACCTCTACACCCATATGTTCAATTGTCGGATGCACAATATTTGTTGTGCTGTTCTACTGTTTGCAGGTCTTTATTGCCATAGCATGCCCTGTTCCTATGACCAACTTGTGTATCTGTGGAAGATGTTTGCATATGACGGCGATCCACTATATCACTTATGTCTCTGTAGTCATTTATTGTGTGCACTGGGCAGATTGCTGTGTTGTGGTTGGTTCCTGGACTGACACGTACAAATACCAGATATGTGTGGCCAACTGCTAAACGAAGATATGGCCTAAGTGTGTGAGCATGCCCAGTTCAGCCTTTCCATGGCATGTTGTCTGACATATGCCTCATTTATCAAAGTGTGCGAGCATGCCCAGTGTGAGCTTTCCCTATGTTGCACTCTGAAGTCCACCACATATTTGGGTGTGTGTGAACTTCAACAATATCTCACATTTATGGTTGTGTGTTGGGTGTCATGTTGTGTACTAACTGGCCAACTGCTTTGTGTCTGCCACAACAGGGATTATACTGTGTCTGCAGGGATTGCATGGGATACTTTGCAAACAGTTCTCAACATACTTTCATAATGACCTAGCACTGTAGTACTGTATAGTGTACTGGTTCAGTACTTTCACTGTGGTGGACAGTATCCTGGGCTTTAGTCCTATGACTCCAAAAAATGAAGTAGCAGGACACTGCCAAGATAAAACCAATAAAATCACCGTTTATTAAACAAGAAGTTAGCGCTTTCGGGATAACCCTTCATCAGACATAGTTTTGGAACAACAAAACAACCATATTTAAAATACAGACCATCCAATCACCTGCTCACAAAAACCCGCCTATTCTGTAGTGCAGGTTTAATTGGTAATACATCATTAAGACCCGGAGGTCTATGAGCCCTCAAATCCACTATCCATTTCGACTCTGCTAAGGCTGTTCTATGTTTGATATCACCCCCCCCTGTCATTAACCCTAATATTAACTATACATCTGAACTTAAAAGTATGTGTAGGGTATTGGCTTATGTGTCTATATACGGCGTTGCTCAAATCACAGTTTCTGATGTTGCTCAAATGCTGCAGAATCCTAACTTTGAGCATATTGTTTGTCATGCCTATGTAGAAACATGCACATTGTTCACAATTGGCCAAATAAACCAAATGCTGTGTCCTACAAGTGACCCTCCCCTTAAAATAAAATGTTTTGCTCATGGCAGGATGTTTGAAATCTGTGTCAACCTTTATATACATACATGCCTTACAATTGCCACAAGGGTGTGTACCTATGCTCATACTTGGTAATGATCCCCGATCTAAATGTACTTCTTTACATAATAAGTCTTTTAAATTCTTATTTCTTCTATAGTTAAACATGGGACGATCACCAACTACATCCTTCAATCCCATGTCACTTGTTAGTATGTTCCAATTATTCTGCACTATTCGACAAATATCCTTGATGTTACTACCATAAGTAAAGAATAATTTGGGTTCAAACCAGCATTGTTTTGTCTGTCCCTATCTGAATAATTCATCCAAGGCTTATATCTTGTCTTCCTACACTGTTTATTATTGTTCATAATGTTGTTGATTAAAGATCTCCCATAACCTCTATCTATGAGATGTTGATCTAGTTTATGCAACTCCTCATCACAGCATGCATCCTCAGAGCATATCCTGGAGATCCTACTCACCTGACTTTTTATGATGTTGGGAAAAATATGCCTCGGGTGCATGCTGTCAAAAGACAGCAGTGTGTTTTGCCAACATTCCTTTCTATAAAGCCTCGAAGTGAAACCCACTGCTGTCTGTTCCACACAAACATCTAAAAAATCTATCTGAGTAAAGGAGGTTTTAGCACTAAAACTCAAAAAGGTGGTAGTAGTATGAATGAAAGCTAAAAAACGTTCAAAGGAGGGCAAATCCCCATCCCACAAGATAAAAACGTCATCTACAAACCTGACATACAACACGACATTATTTTTCCATTCTTGGTTGTTCAAAATTTCCTTAGTTTCCCACTTGGATAACACTAAATTAGCATAAGTGTTAGCACAGGGGGTGCCCATGGCTACCCCCCGTGCTTGTCTATATAAAGACCCTGGTCCCAGGAAGACATTATTATTCAACACCAAGAGTAACAAACTTTCCACAGTGAGTCGCATGTGCTCCGTTGCTCCCAAATTACTAATGATTTCACCCACTGCTGCTACCCCATACTCATGCTCTATAACAGTAAAAAGACTGTTAACATCCAGTGTGGCCATTAATAACTTCCTTCCTTTCGGTCTGACCACATTGGCTAGTAGCCCCAAGAAATGTCCTGTGTCTTTTAAGATGTTGCCAATTTTATCCAAATAAGGCTTAAGAGTAAATTCTAGCCAAATTGAAATGTTTTCCGTGACCCACCCTCTCCCTGAAACAATGGGCCTAAGTGGTGGGTCACTGAAAGATTTGTGAATCTTGGGTAAGGCTTTGAATATGGGTGTGGTGGGTTTATCTATCCTTAAAAACTCATAAGTTTCTTTGGTTATCCTCATTTCCTCTAACATGGCTGATAACTCACTATGTACATTGTCTATTATCATTCTAACCTGTAAAGGATTAATCTGTTCATAAGCTCCATCCATAACCAACAAATCCCTCAATTTTTTGTCATACCATTCTGTGTCCAAAACAACGATGGCTCCACCTTTGTCCGCCATCTTAATAGTTATTCCTTTATTGTCCATCAGCCCTTGAAGTGCCTGTTTTTGTGTAGGGGTTAGATTATAGTAAGCACTAAAATTCCTTTCCTCAAAGTACTTGCATAAATCTTTCTCACATCCATTCAAGAACAAGTTTAAAGATGGTGTCATACTGGGCACAAAACTACTTGGTTTTCTTAACTCTATCCGGTCTCTTACTTCATTATTGAACATTAACTTTAACATAATATTCCTGCAATATAACATCAAATCAAAAATGACCTCACTATAAACACACATTCTGCTTGGGACAAAGGTTAACCCTTTGTTTAGTACATTGAGTTCCTCAGCAGTCAACATAACACTAGATAAATTATATACAATACCAGTAGATATACAATCAGTCACTGTAGAGTCCTTCTGCGTTTTTCCACATTTCTGTCCTCGCTTGAGGACCTTTTCCAGGCACCCTTCTTTCTCACAGGTGCCGGAAGGTTCCCCAAAAAATGTAGAACTCCTTGGCTCGTTTTCGGACGAGCTCCTGATTCATTAATATGTCCATTTACTGTCACTGCTGCTTCAGTCATTGCAGCTGTTTTATCTAGCCCCAAAACACCTGACAAAATGATCGCATCACCAGTCAAGTGCGGGGCATGTGCCTCGCTGGTATCTTGATTCACAACATTAGGTATTTCTCCCTCATTAACGGAACCCCGTGAAGGCCTCCTGACGGCAATGGGATTTGTGGAAATGGAAGATCCATGACCCGTATCACTTTCCTGCTGTGTGTGCAATACCTCTTGTCCCTCCTGTGCATGCAACATCGCTTGTTTCTCTACTTCTGCCATCAAACGTGCTGAATAAATGGAAGCAGAGGGTCCGGTGCCTGTATCACTATGCTGTTGTACATATTGTGTTGCTGGTCTCTCTGTCTCTTCCATCGTACGTGTTACCGACATCCTCTGATGACGTCTCACTGGCTCTGTTGTACGCTCTTTAAATTTCGGCCAAACAAAAATATTCCCGTTGGTAAAATCTGAATTGGCCAATGGGATTGAAGGATGTAGCTGGTGATCGTCCCATGTTTAACTATAGAAGAAATAAGAATTTAAAGACTTATTATGTAAAGAAGTACATTTAGATCGGGGATCATTACCAAGTATGAGCATAGGTACACACCCTTGTGGCAATTGTAAGGCATGTATGTATATAAAGGGTGACACAGATTTCAAACATCCTGCCATGAGCAAAACATTTTATTTTAAGGGGAGGGCCACTTGTAGGACACAACATTTGGTTTATTTGGCCAATTGTGAACAATGTGCATGTTTCTACATAGGCATGACAAACAATATGCTCAAAGTTAGGATTCTGCAGCATTTGAGCAACATCAGAAACTGTGATTTGAGCAACGCCCTATATAGACACATAAGCCAATACCCTACACATACTTTTAAGTTCAGATGTATAGTTAATATTAGGGTTAATGACAGGGGGGGTGATATCAAACATAGAACAGCCTTAGCAGAGTCAAAATGGATAGTGGATTTGAGGGCTCATAGACCTCCGGGTCTTAATGATGTATTACCAATTAAACCTGCACTACAGAATAGGCGGGTTTTTGTGAGCAGATGATTGGATGGTCTGTATTTTAAATATGGTTGTTTTGTTGTTCCAAAACTATGTCTGATGAAGGGTTATCCCGAAAGCGCTAACTTCTTGTTTAATAAACGGTGATTTTATTGGTTTTATCTTGGCAGTGTCCTGCTACTTCATTTTTTGGATTGACTTGGTTTTAGTACGTTGGGACTTCAGCATAACGCATTCATTTTTGTCCTTTAGACCTATGACTGCTTGACATCTTCATAGTGAGCACAACAGACTGTGTAGGGGCCAGTTGTGCACATATGACCATGTTGCATTATGTTCAGATATGGACTACCTACACCAGGCTCATCCAACATTGCTAGTGTATTCCACATCATAGGTGGACATTGACAAACACTAGCAATGTTCCCTAGGCCATTTCTGATGCTAATCACAGGGTGTGTTTGTCCTTCGACACACATTGAAACTGGAGTTTGCCATGACATATGTCATGGTTAGTATACTGTGCCTCCGTCTACCTCTGACATAACAGTGATACCCAGGGTTAGCCTACCATCTCCCATCCACTCATCAGGATTCCTCTTGAGGGGTATCGATATGTGACTCTCTGGCTGACCTGTACCAGGAGTTTACTGAAGAGTGGGGGTGCCTTCTGTGTTATGGATCATTCTGTACAGCTTGTCCTATGTATGTCAGTGCTGGGGTTCAGGTATCTCATGTGCATAGCTTACTGCCATTCAGATTGTACAAGGTGCAACATGTTCATTCATTCCAGGTTGGACATGGCTTCATACATCAGGCACAGCTTGCCTGTAACTGGGAAGTATGGCGGTGTGTGGGGCTGCAGTTTGTTTACTCAGGCAACACATGGCATCTGTTCATGCTCTTTGCTACTCATGGGGGGTACTGTTGTGGACTTTACAGTTGATGGAGGTGTCTGCTGTGGTATATCCCACAGGGGCTATTGTAGTCACTTGTGACGCTGATGGAGGACGACTGCAGAGCCACAGTGAGTTCCCCTTATCTACATCTGCCAACCTTCATGTTTGGGTGGGTATATAGTATATGTTTCTGCGAACACTACAGCCACATGTTTGTCCAGTGCAGGATATCTATCACCTTTTGTACCCAGGTCTCACATTACATGTTAGGTACCTCATGGGTTAACACGTGTGGTAATTTGTGGGCACTTACTGTATATCCACAGTGGTTGTCTATACACAGTTCTGCAATTAGCTAGCTGACATGGCTATGGCTACAGCTGTCTGTTTGTAGGTGGCCCTTTTGTGGGTTGCTTGTGTCAGCTGGGGGTCGGATATGGTGGGCTGTTTGTACTCCTCTGCATACATGTTCAGTCACAGTCCTTCCATGTTGGCCTATACCTATGGGACATATATACAGAACGGGGGGGGCAAGACCAGGCCTTGTGGGATGCCACTCATATCTGCTTTGTAGTCTGACATGGATGCGGCATGTCTGACCATGTCAGTTCTGTCCTTGGTCTGCTTTGCAACCCCTCTACTGACATAGGGGTGTATATTTAAGCTGGTGAACATATCCATACTGAACTCGCGGTATTGTCTAGAAGCATGTGCACGGTCCAGCTACGCTGTGTGGACCACATTGCCCTCATCAATGACCTTAATGACTGCTTCAAATGGGTCAAACATGTTTAGGGGCAGGATCTGCAGTTATGACAGCCACACTGTGTAGGGTCCAGTATCAGTAGGTCCACAATAGCCTTCTGTCTGCTGTACATACTGATCCTTTCCATAGCTGTGCAGACCAAGCTTGTCAGGATCCTGGGGTGGTAGTTTGGAGTATCCATTCAGGCAACACCTTTGTTGTGATGGACCACTGTTGTTGTACACTGCTCTTTGGGTACATATCCTGTGGTAAGGCTGACATTGGGCAGTAGTGTGATTTGACATTCCATTATTCTTGGAGTCCATGTTGGCCTCAGCACAGGACACCATCACATACCTTTGCTGCTGTGTGTTCTGCTTTGCAGATGATGGCTGTTACCTCAGCATCTGCAATGTCAGGGGACCATCAGTCTGCTGGGATAGGTATTTTGCACTCTGGGGGGGGGGAGTGTTTGCACTGCACCTGACAGGTTGTATGTTAGCAATATGTGTGTGTGTTTGGTATGTTGTTTGTAATATGTGTATGATTCGGAGCATATCTGTGGATACCCAACATGGTTCCTACCATCAGTTGGGTAAGCCTTGTGATTATCCTTAGTGTCCTGTACGTTTTGTATCTTCATAGGTTCATGGGTTCATACTAGGCTATACACCCTAGGTCATTAGTAAGCCTAGCCAGAGAGTGTGTGTCTTTCGCCACCCCTTGCTATGTTCTATTATGGCCATTTATGAAGTTCTTCACTGTGCCTCTGTCTGGTCGTGACACAGTGAGGACCCCCAGTATACATGTACGGTCATCCATCCACTTGGCAATATTCCTGTTGAGGGGTGTCAGTGAGGGGCTCTGCCTGCCATGGATTGGGATCCTGTTTCTGGGTGTGGGGAGCCTCTGGGTTATGTATCTGTCCCTCCAGCACATTTTATTTCATTAGGTGTTGAGGCTGACATCTGTGACTCTCACAGCTCCAATGGCTTTGATTTCCTGTGGTGGAGCATGTCCATTACTCCTGTGTTGGACATGGCCTTGTACAACAGACATACAATGCCTCTGTGTAGGCAGTCTGTGACTGCAGTCAGCTGTGGTGTCTACAGCCAGGCAGCACATGACATATATTTCACACCCTTTATCCTGTTGGTGGGGTAACTATGAGGTCTTCCGAACCGCTGCAGGTGTCACGTACGGTACATCCCATATGAGTCATTGTACTAGATTATGGGTCTGATAAGGGAACAGTACAGCGGCACAGTGACCTCTGTTGATGTAGATGTGAATCCTTTCATGATACGGTGTCCAATATCGACAATCTTCCTAGCCACATTGGCATTGTGAGTGTCACATGACAGATTACTGTCGACTTGTGTCCCTAGGTCCCTGATTACTCCTTGCATACATAATGGTTTGACACCTATGTGGTAATTTGTGTGTACCTTGTCTGGTATTTGGTGGGACATTCATACTGTCCAGTGTCTTCAGGATGTCTGGGTGGAGTTCTTGTGTGTGAGAGTGTGGTCTGTCGTATGCTACAGACTGTACAGCAGTTTTGACTACAGCTATGTGCACATGGGTGGTCTCCGCTGCTTTGTGCATTGTCAGTTACCTGGCCATATGGGTGTCTGTGCTGCATATGGATACTCCCCCTCCTTTGATGTTTTGGTGCAGGTGTTGGGGCCATAACACATGATATGTGGTATAACCTAGTAGTGCTGGTGTGCTATCACTAGGCTTGCAGCAGGCTTCTGTCACTGCACAGACATCAATGTTCTCCATAATGGGAAGTGCCTCAGGGGCATGCATATTGCAGTTTACACATCTGGCATTGGTCAGCATTACCCTTATGTTTCCTACCACTTATGTTTTCTAGGGTGGTGGGTAGTCTTTTGGCCTTGCCTACATACGGCTCTATGGAGGCGGCAAAGGCCTTATCCAGTATCCAGATGCACACGGGTAACAGGTGCAAGCCATCCCTGGAACAGCAGCATGGCTTGTCATGCTTGACATCTCAAGCAGACAGACATTAGACCCTCTTGGACTGACAGCTGTAACTGTGCCAGCTGTTAAACATGAGCATTCTGTGTTTGTACTGTGGCATCACTCTTGGTGAGGGTTGGATGCTGCACACAGCCAGTGTCATACAGGCCTGGGGTACATACTCAGAGGGGCCATCCATGTCTCTTTTCATGTTGACCAGGGAGGTACATCTCAGGTAATTCACACCAGCATGGACATTGAGTGCATCATATTTCTGCTTGCTTTGTGGTGACCTGCGTACTTGTGTTATGTGGCATTTTGTGGCAGCCTACAGGCAGCTTACTCTACCCTTTCCCTTGTTCAGTCTGGTGAGTGGGACAGCAGTGTGTCTGCCTATACAGACACCTATTACGACTGTATCAGGCATGTTGTTTCTCCTTCTGGCCTATGACTGTTTGGCACACCAGCTTTGCGTACTATTCGTTGCATGTGCTATGTTTGAAGGTTGTGGTTGCTTGTGATCTGCTTTGGAGGCTTCTGTTGGTGTGGTGTGTTTGTAATTAAGGCCTCCGGGAATATTTTTCTGTGTTTATGTGTTTGGTTTACAGTTGTGGTAGGTCTATGTGGGACTGGGTTTGTGGTGTATGTGGTTACCTTCTCCTCCTGACTAGTTTTGATAGTACTGAGTTGGGGGAGCTCAACCTCTGGTTTGATACATGGTTGCATCTATCACATATATTTGTATTTATTGGGGGGAGTTGTGGTTGTCTGTGTACTTGGGACAGGTGTCACATTGCCTCTGGATTCACAGATTCTACTTGTTGTGGCTGGACTTAGTGGATTGTATGTGTGGACATATGTTATTGCCATACTACTGGTCAGTGATTACTTCCCTTTTTATGTTTGCTCTATCATGTGGTAGCTTCCTCATTCTCTTGCATGGTTTGGTAATGGCTGGAGTCCAGCATGCCAGATGCCTGCGTGTATGGCATTGTGTGTTGTTGTTATTTGTGATTGCATACTCCAAGCATTCCTGGCTGTGTTCATGGAATGCCTGTATAACATGTTCTGTGGTGTGTCCCATATTCTGCACTTGCACAGGGCCTTTTGTGGATTCAACATCGGTTTTGAGGGCTGCAAACTATGCTTTACACATGTTTTTCACTGTGGTATTCTGGCCAGGGACTGGGGTCAGGATGTGTATATCCAGTGTGATTACTCTATGGTCTAGTCTTACCAGTGAGGGGTACACTTCTCATCTTGCCATCCAGTACACATGTTGCTGATTATCACATCCAGTATGCTTACCCCTCTTGTGGGAGTGGTACATTGTTCCTGGGCATTTTGGTTTATGGATTCTGGGAAATTTTCTCATACTGCGTTGGTGCTAGTATAATGCTCCCGGTGTATGTCTAGGTATTTTCAGTCAAGCAATATAATGTGGTTTGGGGGGCTTGATATATTCATGTATTCCGACATAGGCCAGGTGCAGTTCCTGGTATTAGGACAGTAGTCTGCAGCAGGCTATATACTGGGAGGCGGTTTTAGCCATTGGTATTTGACCATGGCTAATCCATGCTGCTTCTTGTTGTGGTACCAACATGGGGGTGTGGTTATCCTTGCCATTTTTTGCTAGTCACCCTCCTTTTGTAGCTTGTTCCATGTTTTGCGGCTGTACAGCACAGTATGAGGTGTGACCTGGTAGTGTTAGGGTGCTGATGTGAGCCTTGACCCAGTTCTCTATTACAGGACTGGTATCTACATTCTCCATACTGTGTGCGTTTACACTGCACACATCTTGCTGTTTAGACATCTGTCATTGGGTAGCATTACATCTAGGTTCCTATCCCTTGTAGAACCTATGAAGGTGGGTTTGTGTTTTGAGACTTACCTATTCAGGGCATGCTGTGGGTACTGACAGCCTTTGCCAGTAACCATGGGGCATGGCATGATAGGTGCACGCCACCCCTAGCAGGTGGTGCATCATGTCATGCTCCGCATGTCTTCCCAGCCTGAAACACATTGGCTCCCCTTTGACTAACTGCATTACTTCAGCCAGTTATTGCACTTGATCATCCCATCGTCATTTTGTGGCTTCATGCTTGGTGAGGGTGGATGTTAGTCAGGGTGCTCATGTGTGCATATAGTACATGGTGTTACATTACTTAACACATGGCATTCATGCCTCAGGTGGTGCTGCAGGGCTGCCTCTGTCAGATGCGCATATTACACGTCCCTGTACATGTTTGTGAGCAGGTCATGTCATTTTAGACATCCATGTTATTATTTGAGTGAGTCAGAGGGGGTATCATTCCCAGGGTTCCTACTGAGCCAGTGTATGTGCTATGCGTTGCCTCTTTGCCAAGGCCAGGGCATACTGGGCACGCCTCCTTCTGCCTACTGGGGCAGGCTCAGGTTGTTCCTCCTCCGAGTCACGCTCTGCCTGTGATGGCCTTGGCAATGGTGGGGGGCTGTTTGGGCCGGCCCTATGCTGGTCCTGCTGCAGCTGTTTTCGCAAGATCATATTATGTAGCATAGCACATACCAAGACAATTTGGGTACATGTAGTTGGTGTGTACTGCAAGGCTCCACCAGATGTGTCCAGACACCGGAACCGTGACTTGAGCAGCCCAAACACACACTATTACATTACGTGTTTGTGCATGTGCCTCATTATGGCGTTCCTGTTCAGGTGTGTGTGCGTTTCTGATGGGTGTCATCAGCCACAGCTCCAGCGCATAACCTGCATCCCCCACTAGGTGTCCGTGTGGGATGTTCCCATTGGCAAATGTCTGGTACAGCTGCGTCAAATGCCAAATGTGGGAATCGTGGTAACTCCCAGGGCAGCCAGCACACACATTCATTATTATGCCCTGGGTATCACACACGAGTGCCCTGGGTATCACACACGACCTGGCAGTTGATGGAGGGGAAGCCCTTGTGGTTAATGTAGGCCCTACCCCGCTCACCGGCTGGTGCTTTGATGCGTATGTGCGTGCAGTCTATTGCACCCACCACCTCAGGGTATTCCGCTATTTGCTGGAAGAGACGCATATTGCTGGCCAATACTTCACGGGCATTGGGGAAATATACATGATCACTGACATGAGCTGACATGGCATCCAGGAACTGGTGCAGTACCCTGGAGGCTGATGCCTGTGATATCCCCATCATATCGCCAGTTGGTCTCTGGAAGGTACCTGTTGCTAGTATTCTTAGGCCAACACATACCTTGGTTTCCACTGGGATGGGTTCCCCTCTGTTGGTTCTGTGTGTGAGTCATGGCCTGCACAGCTCAACTATTTGCTGCAGGAGCTGTCTGTCCACTCTATAGCGCTCTACTATCTCCAGCTCATGTAACCCGTGGTAGGTGGCCCTGGGCCTGTACAATCTTCTCCGTCTCCTCACTGTGGGCTGTCTGGCACCATCTGCATTGTCACCACCCTCAGCAAGTAGCCTATGTCTCATTATGACAGCTATGGCAGCCCCTAATATTTCTGCTCTGAGTGAAGCTTTTTCAGTTTTCACTTCTATTAGATTACTCCTGTCTTGCAGTGTCTCTTACGAGAAACATCCTACACTACTGTTTGCAGAGTTTTAAGTGCTGGGCTGGGCTACTATTTTGCCTGTGTAATTGCCTGCTTCTAATTGTTTTCACCTGCTAGCTTCAGCAGTTATCCCAGCTAGCTTCCTATTAATTCTGTTGCTTCCTTTTTCCTCTCTGTTTCCTCAGGGGGGGAGCAACGTGGATACCATCAGAAACACGCTCACAGTGGCTTACACGCGCGCACACACGTGCTTACATGGTTCAGAATCTACTTATTCGGGTTAAAACGCATGTACACCCACGCAAACACTGTTACACGTCTGCCAACAGCCTCCAACATACTCAGCCTGCCCTACACGCGCGCACACCCACGCAAACAGTGTTAAACATCTCCCAATACGCTCCCACATGCTCAGTCTGCCTTACACGTGCGCACACTGCCCTACTCGTGCTTTATGGCGCACACACGTGCGCATGCACGCCCAGCAAGAAACTTGGGTGTAAGTAACAATGTACACCTTCCATTTCTTGTCTTTTCATGACTTATCTAGTGGCACACCTCTTTCCATGATCTGTGTCTGTCATCTGTCATGTTACACTGACCTCCAAAGAACTGCATTTCTTTCTACCATTCCCCCCCCCTGTGATGTCACCTATCTCCTACTCTATTCCTCCCCTTATATATTTCTTACACTACTCAGACTGTGCTCATTTGCTATGTGACTGTGAGATTCAGTATCCTAACCCTCATTTACATGAGATTTCCTACTAATGCTTAGTTACATGTCTTAGACTCAGCTTCCCCCCTTAGCAACCACTACACGGTGGCCATGTTGTTTTTGGTCTGCTGGTCCCTGCATTGTCATTCCATGTATTGCATGAAACCCACATTTGTGGGTTTATAACCTTCTTTTTTATGATTTTATACAGCGCAGCCCGTTTGCGCGGGGCTGCGCTGGGTTTAAACATCGGCGATCGCTGAAAAAAAAATTATATTTTTAATATTTTGGCATCGGGTTATATTGCCAATGGCCACATATTTGGCCATTGGCATGCTGCCAGAGTCATATGCACCCTTTTTTTGGAGCTGACATGGCTCCATTGTGGAATTTGCAGAAACGTACTCAGTTGTCAACCGAGTACATTTCTGCAGCTAAAACGTCTCTTACATGGACTGGTTTCTGCTTCGTGGATCGCTAATATACCTCATTTGCATACCTTTCGGCTGCAAGTGAGGTATTTAGCATGTCCACGCCCAGTCCGTGTAAGAGACGTTTTAGCTGGTCTCTTACACGGAGTTTAGGGCTGTTCCTGGATCGCGAGGCTTGCATGGAGTGTTGCACGTCTCTTACACTCCGTGCAAGCCTTCGTGAATCCTGCCCATGGTATATACAGGAAAGTACAGGTGTCATTGCTTTTATCGAGTTACCCACCTGTAAACTGTCACAATCCCAGTTTGTTAATGGTTGTTGTTATGTACTGCTTACCTGATGGCAGTTTAACTTGCAAATGTCGCAGCTTTCAGCTATTTAGCAAGTTTAAAAAATGCGAACCACACATGCATGGAAACGGTATTTATTATGGTGTACTTAATTCGTAGTATCCTTTGACAGCGAGAAGCCATATGGTTTAAAATTAAATGGTGTGTTTATTGGTCAGACTATCTGTTTAACAAAGATTTCATTACCGGTTTCACATGTATAGTTTGTGTTCCCTTACACAATTATGTAAATTGGACGGAAACCTTTTATTGTACCATTCCTCATACCCGGTGTGACACAGAACTTTACATACCCCTTTCAATGGTAATGTACCTGTTTTCGCACAAAGATGAAGATTTAGGGGGCTTCGGCAATCTGCTTGCGATAATAAGTAAGTACCAAAATGGTTATTAGAGTGTTTTAAGTTAACACCTGAAGCTTACAGAAAAAAAGTTTTGTGAGCATAGACACAAGGTAGACGAAAGTGTGTGTGATTACATTGCTGAGTTAAGCACTTATTTTCACAGGTGGGTGAGTGGGTGTCAGGTCACCACTCCTGAAGGACTGGCAGATCTTTTGGTGAAGGAACAAGCCTTTAGCACTTTGCCTGAGGACATGAGAATCTGGTTGTCCGAAAGGGAATGCAATACTGCAGATGATTTGTAGAAAAAAAGGAGAACTATACCTAGCAAGCAGGGCATCAATAAACAGGAAAGGGATACCCAGTGCAGCACATGGATATAATGTAAGCCATGGTGGGAAGCCTAAACTGCCCCAACAGACTCTGCCAGTTAAAGGGGGACCACCAGTTCAGGTACAAGGCCAGGATCAGGGGTTAAATGTTTTAAATGTTACCAGTGGAGCCATGTAGCATATAGATGTCCATGGAGGCAAGGTAGGGAACAAAAGGTGGGAGAGCCAGCAAGTTGGAATAACAGAATGACAGCAGTAAGTTGTCTAGAGACAACAAGGGTAGCAAACTACCACAAGAGGTTATATCCTGTCTTCGTAGATGAGAAACAGGCCACTGCTAAGAGACACATGTTCTGACCTACCCATTATGAAGCTTGTAATAGTTAAAGAGGAGCACTACTTGCTTGGGCAGTCCACTCCAGTCAGAGCTTTAGGAGGGACCCCATTCCAAATACCTTTGGCCAGTGTTTACCTTGACTGGGAGGGTGGAAAAGGAAACCAGCAAGTAGATGTGCTTGAGGATATCCCTGCAGATGTCCTGATAGGGAATGATTTTTATAATGCAGTGCCTTGTGTGCATGCAGTTACATGCAGTCAGCTTGGAGACAAGCATGTGGGTCTGATAGCCTGGAGGTGGACCCAAACAGACTGCACATTTGAAGCCAGGACTGGTAAGGTGGCTACTTCAGGGAGGGAGCTACCCTGTAGCAGTGAGACTGAAGGTGACCCACAGCTGCTGGTGGGGTATGATGTTCCTTGGACAGCGTGACTGCAAGGGCAGAGGTGAGTAGTAGTAGTACTCAGGCAGACAGTGAGGCACCGCTGTCAAAGGATACCAGATTACTTGTAGAAGGGAAACTGGGAAGGGTTACAAAGAGAAAGTTGAGACAGGCTCAGCTCTCAGACTCTACATTGAGGGAGGTAGCTCAGAAGGCACCTGATTCTCAAGGAAAAGGGGAGTCTGTATACTGGAACAAACGGTTACTGTATAGAGAATGGACCCCTGAAGGAGGGCTAGAGGGTGAGAGAATACAACAACTGGTAGTGCCCAGAGCCTACAATCTGGCACTGCTAGCCATTGCCCATGGCATTCCCTTTGCAGGTCATATGGGCATAAAATGTACCAAAAGATGTATTATGCAGAACTTTTACTGGCCTGGGATTGCAAAGGATGTAACAGGGTATTGCAGGACATGTGAGCATTGCCAAAAAGTAGGCAAGGCAGGAGACAAGGTCATAGCCCCTTTAGTGCCTTTGCCTGTGATTGAGGAGCCATTTCAGAGGGTAGCTATGGGAATTGTGGGGCCTCTGAGTACCCTAAGTTCCACAGAGAAGAAGTATACTTAGTGGTAGAAGAGTATGCTACCAGATACCCTGAGGTGGTGGCCCCATTCTCCACTGAGACAGAAAAGGTGGCAAATGCGTTGTTAGATATTTTCAACAGGGTAGGTTTCCCAAGAGAAATACTGACTGACAGAGGTGCCAATTTCATGTCAGACCTGCTGGCTTGTCTGTGGGAATGCTGAGGGGTGAAGCTCCTAAAGACAGCCCCCTAGCACCCCCAGACTAATGGCCTCATGAATAGGTTAAGCTCTACACTAAAGACCATGTAACTGGCATTTGCAGACCAGTTTAAGAGAGAGTGCTACAAAATATTTACCCCATCTGTCATTTTCTTAGAGAGAGGTATCCCAGGAATCCACAGGTTTTTCACCCTTTGAGTTTTTGTATGGGCATAGGGTGAGGGGACCACTAGATTTGATTTGCGGTGAGTAGGAGGGTGAATGTGAATCTCACAAGGAGTCTGTTGTGGCGTATGTCCTAAACTGCAGGACAAAGCATAGGGAGCTCGTGGGCTTGGCCCAGGAGAACCTGCAGAAGCCCAACAGCAGACCAAGGTCTGGTATGACAGGAATGCTCAAGCTAGACAGTATGCTGTGGGGCAGCAGGTTATGGTTCAATGTCACTTTAAATATTTCCTATGGTTTTGAACTCTGATGTCACTGTGAACTGATATTTAATATTATCTTGTTCTTTTATTATTAAATATATTTAAACCTTTCATTGTGACTGATCTTTGTAGAGATATTTAATAAGTTTTGAGAGTATGTGCATATTTATTTGGTGACACTGTGTGGGCCACTCCTAATTTCCTTGCTCTTAGTCAAACTACCATTTGTATTAATATTAATTTCACTTTGTCAAATTGGACACCCTATGTTAAGGGCCTTAAAGTAGCTGGTGAGGGGTTCTGATGGCAGTGATAACTGCCTTATAGTCTGGGCAAGAGGGGCCATAACTAGTAAACATGTGCCAGCCTTTCCCAGGTGTGTGTGTGTGTGTGTGTGTGTGTGTGTGTGTGTGTGTGTGTGTGTGTGTGTGTCTGTAAATCAAATCTCAAAGAGTGTATGTGTCAGTTTTTTGGGTATACTTGTTTTAAGAAGTTTCCATGTTTGGGTCTAATGTAAATTACAAACAACTATTTCATCATTTCTGGTTTTCTAGACTTTATAAGTCTTTTTTCACAGTTTATAGTTTTAATGAACCAAACCTGCAGGGGATTCAACCAATTAAATCCAGCTTACCATATGCTCCAGAAAAATTCATCAGATATTCTGAAAGTAGCCAACCAACAAATAGTATAGCCAGGAAATGTCATATTTGGACCACAGGCTTATTTGCCATTTCCCCATAGTTTAAGTATGTCATTAAAATGCTGCTCATATAGTGACATTTCTGAACTAGCACCGTGTAAATACCTACTTACAAAATTAATGTGGATATATTTGCCTTCTCTCCTATTTCATTACTGTCCCTTTATGTATCTAAAGATGGAGAACATAAAATCTTTGAAAAATGTTACCACATCCCCTTTTCAAGCAAAGTAGCACTGCTATAGGCACTTGTTGGGTGGGGTGCGGGTATAAAAATGCCAAAGAGCTTTATAAGTAAAAATAATGTATATTGTAGTACAGAAAAGTAGAGAACTATACCCAAAAGATATTAATATGCCATGGAAAAAATAACCTACTACAATTGCAGCAGTGACATTATTTCTTCTTTTTTTAAAACATTTTTATTACATTTTGAAACAAAAAAAATCACAGTCATAACATAAGAGTTAATTTAAGAACATTATTTTTCTAAACACCTTCAGGGTGGCTGCAGTGGTTAGCGTTGCCACCTCACAGCAAGAGGTTCTCCGGTTCGATCCTCGGCTGGGGTGCCTTCTGTGCAGAGTGTGTGTGTGTGTGTGTGTGTGTGTGTGTGTGTGTGTGTGTGTGTGTGTGTGTGTGTGTGTGTGTGTGTGTGTGTGTGTGTGTGTGTGTGTGTGTGTGTGTGTGTGTGCCTTCTGTTGAAGGTTGGGCGCCGGGCTGGCAACTCAACACCATAAAACTCCACTGCCAATCATAAGCAGATGGGTGATCCACTGTGGTGACCCCTAACCAGGAAAAGCTAGAAGAAGAAGATTTTTCTAAACACCTTTATTGAAGTATCACTTGGATACAGACAAACTTACATTTATATAAAAGTAATCAAACTACATTAACAACTTTAGATTTACAAACATTATGCATCACAGACATTGTTCTATAGAATATAATCAAAGCAATATTGTAGGTTCATAGGTAGGTACTAGGCTATCTGCCCGAGGGCATTTATAAGCCTAGCCAGAGTATCGGCTTTCGCCACCCCATTGATTAATTAACTGAGCCTCTATCAAGAAGAGCCAATGAAGTGATCCCAGGAGTGTATTTTCTGTTACCCATCCACTCGACAAAGTTTCTCTTGAAGAGTGTTAGTTGGGGGCTCTGCCTAATGTAGTTAGGAATTTTGTTCCAAAGCATGGGGACTCTCTGTGACAGGAATCGATCCCTCCAGCATGTTCTATTTATTGGTGTGGCGAGGTTTAGCTCACTACAGCGCATGGCTCACAGTGACTTGGATTTCTTTAGGTGGAGCATGTCCATCAATTCTGAGTTGGACATGGCTTTGTAAGTCAGGCAGAGATCACCTCTGAGTAAACGATATGCCACTGAGTACAGCCGGAGTTTTTTTCAGTCGAGATGCATAGGACATATGTTTGAGGCCAGTAATCCTCTTGGTGAGGTACTTTTGTGGTCTTTCCAGCTGTTGGAAGTGTCTTGTGAGGTACATCCCAAATGTGGCATTGTCCTCTATGATGGGTCTGATGAGTGACGAGTAGAGGGGCACTATAACCTCTTTATTTCTAGATGAGAACCCTTTAGTAATTAGATGGGCTACATAGAAGGATTTCCTAACTACTTTGGCAATATTATTGTCAAAGGAGAGATTACTATCTACTTGGATCCCCAGATCTCTTATTACCCCTTCTGTATTAAGGGGGCTGCCACCTATGTAGTAATTCATGGGTGTTTTGTTTTTCCCAAATGGGATGACTATGCATTTTTTGCCATTTAGCTTGAGACCATGACTTTGACACCAGGTGTCCATTTCAGTAAGGCCCTTTTGGAGAATGTCCATGTCAGCCGGAGAGTCAATTATGGCTCCCAGTTTGCAGTCATCGGCGAACTTGGTTAGCCATAGTCCTCCTGTGTTTGCCTGTACTTCTGAGAAGTATATGTCGAACAGTAGGGGTCCCAGGACCGAGCCTTGTGGGACACCACTTGTGGCTGGTTTAGAGTCGGACCTGGAGCCCACTATTCTTACCGTGTGAGTTCTGTCTGTAAGCCAGTTGGCAACCCATCTCATAACGTAGGGGTTTATGTTCAGGCTGGTGAGTTTTTCTATAATTCTCAAGTGGGGAATGGTGTCAAAAGCCTTGGCGAGGTCAAGGTAGGCTGTGTGAACCACCTTCCCCTCATCTATGGCCTTGGTGACTTGTCTCGAAGAAGTCAACCAGGTTTAGTTGGCATGATCTGCCCTTAAAGCCGAACTGGGTTGGGTCAAGTGTTTGGAGGTTCCCAATGTCTTTGTTAATGAGTTCCACGATGATGTTGCTCCATAGCCTTGCAGACCAGGCTAGTCAGGCTTATGGGGGCAATAGTTACTGGGGTCAGTTGTGGCCCCTCCTTTGTGGAGCGGAATAACTGTTGCTGTGCGCAATACTATGGGAACGTAGCCTGTGGAGAGGCTGAGGTTGAACAGTGTGTTTAGGTGGGGGATTAGTTAATTCTGTAGTTCGTGCAAGACGCAGCCTGGGACACCATCTGGCCCCACTGACGCTGTGCTTTTGGCTTTTGAAAGGTCTGTTTTCACCTGTGCATCTGTGATTTCTGGGAAACTACACTTTTCCGGTATTGTTGTGGGCCCTTTTGGGGGAGAGAGGGGGGTGAAGTTTGCAGTGAATCTGCCAGGATGTTGGCAATATCAGTAGGTTCAGTATATTTTGTGCTATTTTCCACAAGCTCAGAGCATATCTGTGAGTTGCCACTTAGATTCTTGACATAGCTAAAGAAGGCTTTGTGGTTATCTTTCGAATCCTTGGCTATTTTTCTTTCAAAGTTAGCCTTGGATGATTTTATGAGGGACCTTAGTTTCTTACTGATACTGATCAGGGATGTCTTTCCTTCTTGGGATTTGCTTTTTTTCTGAACTAGTTTCCTCCTTCTATTGTATAGCCTGTTTATGGCAGGGGTCCACCAGACTGGTTTCCTTCTCTTAGGGGAGCGAGTCTTGGTTTTGCTAGGGTTGGCATGATCCATGCATCCTTGTAGGTGCTCAGAGTGCATTTGTAAAGGTTCCTGCATCTTGGACACTGTTATTCTTTAGCGTGGGGACTGTGAAACTTACCACCTCTGTCTTAAGTAAGGTGAAGTTTGCTATAGAAAAGTATTTTCACTGTGGTTTCCTTGGTTGGGGGTGGTGGTGTGGTGTGGACATCCAGAGTGATTAGTTTGTGGTCTGATCTAACCAGTAACGAGTTGACCTCCGGTGCGGAACACCTGTCACCCATGTTGGTGATGACCAGGTCCAATATGTTTTCACCTCTGGTAGGGGAGTTTACCAGCTGATCCAGGGCATTTGAGTTGATAAATTCCAGGAAGCACTGGACCTGGGAGTTTGCACTTGAGTAGTTTTCCCAGTTAACGGTAGGGTAATTGAAATCGCCCAATACTAGGGTGTTCAGTAGGACCTTCATGTTTTCCAGTGTCTGCAGAAAGGCAGAGTGGTGGTCCTGGGTCATGGTGGGTGATCTGTAGCAGGCCACAATTTGCATTGCAGATTTGCCCGTTGATAGCTGCACATGGATGATCTCAGAGGTATCATGCTGTGCCACTAACCTGCAGGTGTAGGTATCCTTGACAAATATGGATACACCCCCTCCTTTTGTGTTTCGTCCATGTTCTGTGGCCGAAATGTGTAGTATGAGTTGTAGCCCAGTAGTGGTAGGGTGCTCTGTAGAGCCTTGAACCAGGTTTCAGTTACTGCACAGATGTCAACGTTCTCCATACTGAGGAGTGCTTCGAGCACATGCATTTTGAGATTTAAACTCCTGGCATTGAGCAGCATAACCCTCATTTTTTTATTTGTGCTGTTTATGGATGTGGGTCTGACTTTTGAGCCTTGCCTAAAAAAGGCACTATGGGGGCAGCAAGAGCCTTGGCCAGTATTCAAAAGCATAGGGGTGACAGGTGCAAGCCGTCTCTTGCGAAGCAATGAGGCTTGTCCAGCATGTCGTCCGAAGCAGACAGACACTGGATCCATTTTGAATGACACCAGAAGCTTAGCCAATTGTTGAAATTGATAATTTTTTCTTTACACTGTGGTATCATTCTTGGTGAGGGCAGGATGCTACTCAGGGTCAGGGTCATACCCGCCTTGGCTACATGATCAGAGAGCTCTTCCATGTCTCTTTTGATGTAGTCCAGGGAGGTACATCTCAGGTCATTCACACCAACATGAACAATGACAGAGTTATATTTGTACTTGTTATGGAGTGACCTGAGTGCTTGTGTTATGTGGCAGATTCTGGCTTCTGACAGGCAGCTAACAGTAACCTTCTGCTTATCCAGCCTAGTGAGTGGGACGTCAGTGTGCCTGACTATAGAGCCACCTATTACTAGTGTGTTAGGTATGTTATTTTGCCTTAAGGGCTGTGATTGTGTGGCACACTGATTTTGTGTTTTATGTGTTGTCTGGTTTGTGACAGGAGGTGCAGGTTGCTTGGGTGTCTGCTTTGGAGGTCTCTGATGCTTTTGCAGGTTTTTATTTAGAGTCTCCGAGTATGATTTTGTGTATTTATGTGTATTTTTTGCCAGTGTTGGTTTAGTAGGTCTGTGTGTGGCTGGAGGTGTGGTGCAAGTGTTAACCTTCTCCTGCTGACTGTCTGTTCCAGTCTTGGGTGGAGATAGCTTAACCTACAGTTTGGCTGTATAATTGCATATCTTGCATATGTTAGTGTTTTGTGGTAGGAGGAGTGGGTTGTCTGTGTACATGAGGCAGTTGTAACATTGCTTCAGGATTCCTAGAGTCACCAGCTGGACTGCAGAGTACACCTGAAATTGCCCTTTGGTCATGCCCGAGTAGTACGGTGAGCTGCTTAGTCGCTTGGTTGGTGAGGGGTGAATAATGAGCTTTGCCCTGCTGGGCAATCAACTGTCGGGTATATTAGTGCTTGCTATTAGATGTGAGGAAGTGCTGGACTGTAGGATGCTTTTTAAGTGCTTAGGTTGAGAGTTAGACTACTTTCAAGGGAAAAACTAAAGAGGAGACTTTATTGATAAATTGTTCCAATCCCTGCCTTCTCTTAAGCCACATTCTTTCTCCAAAATATTTTTTGCACAAATTGTTACCATAATTTCCATTTTTTCCTATGTATTCACTTCTACCCTTTCTTAAAGATCCCACTTCCTGTTACTTTCTCTCTTTTACAGTTTTCAATACCTCAAATATAGACGGTTTAGACTTCAGTTTCCATTTCTTGGAATTGCTTTTTTGGCAATCACCAAAATGAAACTTAGCAATGCTTTAGGCAACTCAGATCCTGTGTCCCAGCTCAAAAAAAAAAATTCTTTAGTTGCACCAATTTGGGAAGCCAGTATTCTTGACTCAGTACTCTACAGGGGAATTTTTGGGAACTGGGTTACAATTTATTTTAGTAACATATTTTAGTAGCGCATTACGGTTTCTGCTAATAAAGTGTCTCAGTTCACCTAAAAGTGTCCCACTTTGGGCATCTGAAAAAGTGGCACCCCTACTTAACCTGGCCAAAATGCTGCCCCCTGCTTTACATGTTAGATGCCTAACCATAGCTCTCAACCTTCCATCGCCAAAATGAGGAACACTCACCTTTATAATGTGGAACAAATGGACAAAATGTGGAACACATACTAATGGGTTACTAACAACTTCAACTAGGAAGGTCATGGAATGGTTAAAATATGCTGGTTTTACTTATAAAAAAGATCCTTTAATGAATCAATATGATTAATTTCTATTTACCATGAATTTCACTTAAAAAATTCCTAACACTGAATGTGTGACAGACTCTTTCAATGTGGAACTTTGAGGAACTTCGAGGAAACAGATTTTTTTAAGACCCCAAATGAGGTACGTTCCTCGTAATGAGGTACACTGGAGAGGTATGTCTAACGACACCCCTTCCACCAGGTAGGCACGGTAGGTGTGTACCAGAAGCGACACACACTTGTAAAATAAAACAATGTATTCAGGGAAAAGGCCAGTTATGTAATTTGTGTTGCACATTATTTAACTTACGTCTCTGGACTACGTGCACGACAGAACCTGCCTCAATTGAGTAGTCCGACACTGTTCTTCCGTCGTCCTCCAATAGTCTACTCCCGCATATGATTCGAAGGTTATCAACCGGAAATTCAATCAAATCTGCGATTTTTCTTTTCAGCGAACCTGCCAGCTCTTCTTTCTGGACATAAACGTCAAACGTATTTCCGTAAGAACCACGGACAAAAATAGCAAACGCCTCAGCTCCTGCTCGCAACAAGCAAGAGAGAGTGGACTCAGGTTCGATCCCAAGACTTTCCAAGGAGCGGGCATCGCCTTCCAGCACCCCAGAAGCGCCTGAGAGCTCCAACTGATCTGCAGGCACCCCAAGAATTTCAGCTAAACGAGCCTTCAAGGACCCCAGGGACTCAGAACCGGTCACATGCAGGCGAAGTGTAGGAGTGCATCGTGTGCGGACATAAATCAAAAACTCCAAACCAGCGGACGGGCTACGTCGGTACCTCTGGGTCACATTAACGTCCGGGCCACCAGCAGCAGACACAATGTGAAGGGGAACTGCTTCCCGGAGAGTGCTGGTGTCCGGTAACCGATCCCGGCTGTACTGCAGTCCCATATCATGGGCCGTGACCGTGGTGCAGCCTGCCGCCTGCAGGGCAGCTTTAAGGTCTCCCACCGTACTGTCCGTGCTCACGGTGAACGATGTCACGGCTCTGCCAGCGGGATCCTTCACCATAACCCACAGCTGTTTATTGGCCGCCATGCTGTTATGACACACACACTTCCTATCATAGGCTCACTAGGCTTCCGCATATATGAAGAGACTGGCCGCCCCTTAACAGGGCGCTACGTTCGGTCTTACCCCTGTGATGAAAAGTCACCGTTCGTTTACTTACTGCAGTCAGTATATTACGAGGCACAGCCATGTTTAATACAATGTTACCAGATGTCTGATTCTGCAACAATGTAATTAGCACGGATGGAAGCCAGAGCGCGACCCCGGTGGTAACGGGTCTCAAACAGGTGGCTGCCAGTAAGGCTAATAACTGATAGTACCGTATGCGCGGCAGCCCCAGACCCAAGATGACTCTGCTTGTCACCCCCGTCATTATTTTAGTGCCACAACCTCAAGCAAGGGCTGCACACAAGCAGGGCCGGTGTTAGCATTTGGAGGCCCCCAGGAAATGTTAAGATGAGGGCCCCCATGCACTTCCAGTCTAAGTATCACCCTGTCACTGCCAGTGCTCCCAAGCAACGTCTTTGTTCATGCTTCAAACCTTTATGAGTAGTGCACACAGACTGACCTGTAGCTACAATGCTCTTACATTACAATCACATTATGTTGGCCCATCTCACAAAGGGATATTTACAGTTACTGGCATTTAGTTACAACAATGATACAACTTTATGTACATGTCTGAACACTGTTTCAGTGCCTCCCTCGCCCACAGACACACATACCCTTCAGTCCTCGCCTCTGTTTACCCCTATCTTGGGCTCCCCATATCATACACATTACTTTTTTTTCTTCCTTTTCTCACATTTTGCCTTACTCTGCAGCTTTTTCAAGAAGCATAAAGTACAGTTTTGTACCTACCATAAATGTAGATGTTCGAGGATCTCCATTGCTGCAGTCCTGACTAATGGGTACTCCGCTGCCCTCCATCGGCCCGAATACCAAAGGGCTAGATCTGGCGTCGGTCATGGCGCCCGAGACTGACGTGGTGTCAGTATAAATGCGCATGACCGACGCCATAACTTTAGTCTTTCTTGCCTCAGATGTCAGAATGCAAAAAAAAAACACCACCCAAAAACCCCAATCTAAAAAGAAAAAGGGGGAAGGAGGGAGGGAAAATTGGACTGCAGCAATGGAGATCCTCGAACATCTACATTTATGGTAGGTACAAAACTGTACTATGTTCGTCGTCTCCCATTGCTGCAGTCCTGAGTAATGGGTAGAATCCCAGAGCAATGGAAAAAACAAAAAGGGAGGTTGGACAACTAAATAGCAGGAGGAGCTGCAGACATGCCCTGTAAGACTGCAGTGGCAAACCCAGCCCTAGACTTAGAATAAAGAGGCAAATGATAATGCTTTGTAAAGGTATGCACAGAACTCCAGGTAGCTGCCTCTAGAATGTCTTTAGTAGCTACCCCTCTTAAAAAAGCAGTAGATGTGGCCGTAGCCCTAGTAGAATGAGGCCTGATCCCAACTGGAACCTCTTTTCCATGATGAGAATAACAAAAAGCAATACAATGGCCAATCCACTTGGAAATAGTTTGTTTCGAGACAGCTTTTCCACGGGAAGTCACAGCAAACGAAACAAATAACTGATGAGAACTTCTGAACTCTTTGGTTCTGAACAAATAATATCGTAACTGCCTATGTACATCCAAAGAATGCAAAACCTTTTCCCCTTCAGTTCGGGGGTTAGCATAAAAAGTAGGCAAATGTATAGACTGGTTCAATGCCACATTAGAAACCACTTTAGGCAGAAAAGTAGGATTAGTACACAAGGAAACTCTGTCCCTGTGAAAAATCAGAAAAGGTTCCTCTGCCATGAGAGCCTGTAATTCAGATACCCTTCTAGCAGAAGTAACAGCCAACAAAAAAGCAGTCTTCCAAGACAACAACTTCAAGTCAGCCGTAGCTGCAGGTTCAAAAGGAGGCAGAGTCAGCTTCTCCAAAACAAAATTAAGATCCCAAGTAGGAGTAGGAGCCCTCCGTGGGGTCTTATATTCTTTGCCCCTCTAAGAAACTGTTTAAGCAATGGATGTGAAAATAAAGGAGGGTCACCATCATAGTGAGCAGAAATAGCTGCAGCATGCACTTTAATAGAAGAAAGACAAACCCTTGTCCAATAACATAGTCAAATATTGCAATGTACAACTCAAATCAGGCAATGTGACATCAAAGCCTTAGCTGAACTCCAAAGAAAAAATCTCTTCCATTTATCAGCATAAACTTTTCGAGTACTAGGACGCCTGGCTTCCAAGAACATCAAAACTTGTTGAGGGAGCTGAAGGCCCTCATTCTCTAAAACTGAATCATGGGCTGTCAGGTGTAGGGATGCACCCTGACATTGGGAAAATGATTGTTTTCCTGAGACAATAAGTGAGGAATCCGTGGTAATGGCCAAGGGGCCCCCTGAATTAAACTCCTCAACAGAGGGTACCAATGTTGACGAGGCCAATCCGGTGCTATAAGGATCATGCATGGTTTGTCCCTCCTGACTTTCAACAGGACTTTTGGAAGAAGAGGCAGAGGAGGAAAGGCATACACGTGAAGGTTGCTCCAACTGAAGGATAGTGCATCTATTTACCAGGCTTTCGGATGAAACAGCCTTGTGCAAAACAGAGGTAGTTGGAAATTCAGAGGAGAAGCGAACAGATCTATGTCTGGAGTTCCCCAAGCCATGGTCAACTGACGAAACACCTGAGGATCCAACTTCCATTCGTGAGGATCCACCATTTGTCTGCTCAGAACATCCGCTAATGAATTCTGTTCCCCTGGCAGAAACTGTGCTCGAAGAGTGATGTGCAGATCCAAAGCAGTTTCCCATAACAGCATTGCTTGTCTGCAAAGAGGGTAAGAATGAGTTCCCCCCTGCTTGTTGATGTACCACATGACAGTTGTGTTGTCTGTTCGAATCAACACTAGTCCTGGACGAAGTAGATCCTTGAATGCTTTTAAGGCAAATTGAGCTGCCAGCATCTCCTTCATATTGATATGCAAGTGAAGCAACTCCGGGGGCCAAAGGTCTTGAATCCATTTTCCTTTGAAATGAGCACCCCAGGCTGACTCCGAGGCGTCTGTCGTTAATATCTGACTTGCCTCTGATTGGGTCACAGAGAGTCCCTTGTTTAGGTGACATTCCTGAGCCCACCACACAAATTCCTTCTGGATGCAAGGAAGAATCCGAATGACAGTGTCCAAATCGTGGCTGTGTTGAGACCAAACGCTTTTGAGATACCATTGTAACTTCCTCATATGCAGTTTGGCATTGGGAAGTACTAGAATGCAAGATGCCATGAACCCCAAGGCTTGAAGGACTGTCCTTGCAGTCAGCCTGGACAGGACTGATAGCTGTAGGAAGTACTGTTGAAGATTTCTTTGTCCGGGGTAAGAAATGCCATCTGAGTCGCTGTATTCAGACTCACACCCAGAAAACACATCTCTCGTGAGGGTACTAGACTGGACTTTATTTCGTTCACAGAATACCCCAGGCATCTGAAAACTGTCATCACACACTGCAGATGTCGAAGTAGTTCGTGCTTGTCTGGAGCCAGAATCAAACAATCGTCCAGATAAGGATAAATCTGAATTCCCTGTAGTCTGAGAAAAGCTATTACTGGAGCCAGGACTTTTGTGAATACCCTGAAGCAGTAGATAAGCCAAAGGGCAATGCAGAGAACTGATAATGCAAATTCCCAGTCCGAAACCTCAGGAATTTCCTGCAACTGGGCATGATAGGAATGTGAAGATAGGCCTCCTTGAGATCCAAAGTCACCATCCAGTGATCCCTGCCCAGCATAGGCAACAGCTGTTGCAGTGTTAACATCTTGAATTTGGAATTTCTAGAAAGGTGTTTAGAATGGATAAATCCAGAATGGGCCTCCAAGGTAAAAAAAAAATTCCTTTCCTTTTTGAGGGGCTTTGTTTGCAGGTTTTTTATTGTGGGGGAGTCTTCCAAAGTATCGGGGAGTTTTTTGTTGGGTATTTAAATGTTTTTTTATTGTTTTTGGGCCAGGTTGCTTGGGTGTCTGCTTTGGAGGTCTCTGATGCTTTTGCAGGTTTTTATTTAGAGTCTCCAGTATGATTTTGTGTATTTATGTGTATTTTTTGCCAGTGTTGGTTTAGTAGGTCTGTGTGTGGCTGGAGGTGTGGTGCAAGTGTTAACCTTCTCCTGCTGACTGTCTGTTCCAGTCTTGGGTGGAGATAGCTTAACCTACAGTTTGGCTGTATAATTGCATATCTTGCATATGTTAGTGTTTTGTGGTAGGAGGAGTGGGTTGTCTGTGTACATGAGGCAGTTGTAACATTGCTTCAGGATTCCTAGAGTCACCAGCTGGACTGCAGAGTACACCTGAAATTGCCCTTTGGTCATGCCCGAGTAGTACGGTGAGCTGCTTAGTCGCTTGGTTGGTGAGGGGTGAATAATGAGCTTTGCCCTGCTGGGCAATCAACTGTCGGGGTATATTAGTGCTTGCTATTAGATGTGAGGAAGTGCTGGACTGTAGGATGCTTTTTAAGTGCTTAGGTTGAGAGTTAGACTACTTTCAAGGGAAAAACTAAAGAGGAGACTTTATTGATAAATTGTTCCAATCCCTGCCTTCTCTTAAGCCACATTCTTTCTCCAAAATATTTTTTGCACAAATTGTTACCATAATTTCCATTTTTTCCTATGTATTCACTTCTACCCTTTCCTAAAGATCCCACTTCCTGTTACTTTCTCTCTTTTACAGTTTTCAATACCTCAAATATAGACGGTTTAGACTTCAGTTTCCATTTCTTGGAATTGCTTTTTTGGCAATCACCAAAATGAAACTTAGCAATGCTTTAGGCAACTCAGATCCTGTGTCCCAGCTCAAAAAAAAAAATTCTTTAGTTGCACCAATTTGGGAAGCCAGTATTCTTGACTCAGTACTCTACAGGGGAATTTTTGGGAACTGGGTTACAATTTATTTTAGTAACATATTTTAGTAGCGCATTACGGTTTCTGCTAATAAAGTGTCTCAGTTCACCTAAAAGTGTCCCACTTTGGGCATCTGAAAAAGTGGCACCCCTACTTAACCTGGCCAAAATGCTGCCCCCTGCTTTACATGTTAGATGCCTAACCATAGCTCTCAACCTTCCATCGCCAAAATGAGGAACACTCACCTTTATAATGTGGAACAAATGGACAAAATGTGGAACACATACTAATGGGTTACTAACAACTTCAACTAGGAAGGTCATAGGATTGTTAAAATATGCTGGTTTTACTTATAAAAAAGATCCTTTAATGAATCAATATGATTAATTTCTATTTACCATGAATTTCACTTAAAAAATTCCTAACACTGAATGTGTGACAGACTCTTTCAATGTGGAACTTTGAGGAACTTCGAGGAAACAGATTTTTTTAAGACCCCAAATGAGGTACGTTCCTCGTAATGAGGTACACTGGAGAGGTATGTCTAACGACACCCCTTCCACCAGGTAGGCACGGTAGGTGTGTACCAGAAGCGACACACACTTGTAAAATAAAACAATGTATTCAGGGAAAAGGCCAGTTATGTAATTTGTGTTATACATTATTTAACTTACGTCTCTGGACTACGTGCACGACAGAACCTGCCTTAATTGAGTAGTCCGACACTGTTCTTCCGTCGTCCTCCAATAGTCTACTCCCGCATATGATTCGAAGGTTATCAACCGGAACTTCAATCAAATCTGCGATTTTTCTTTTCAGCGAACCTGCCAGCTCTTCTTTCTGGACATAAACGTCAAACGTATTTCCGTGAGGACCACGGACAAAAATAGCAAACGCCTCAGCTCCTGCTCGCAACAAGCAAGAGAGAGTGGACTCAGGTTCGATCCCAAGACTTTCCAAGGAGCGGGCATCGCCTTCCAGCACCCCAGAAGCGCCTGAGAGCTCCAACTGATCTGCAGGCACCCCAAGAATTTCAGCTAAACGAGCCTTCAAGGACCCCAGGGACTCAGAACCGGTCACATACAGGCGAAGTGTAGGAGTGCATCGTGTGCGGACATAAATCAAAAACTCCAAACCAGCGGACGGGCTACGTCGGTACCTCTGGGTCACATTAACGTCCGGGCCACCAGCAGCAGACACAATGTGAAGGGGAACTGCATCCCGGAGAGTGCTGGTGTCCGGTAACTGATCCCGCTTGTACAGCAGTCCCATATCATGGGCCGTGACCGAGGTGCAGCCTGCCGCCTGCAGGGCAGCTTTAAGGTCTCCCACCGTACTGTCCGTGCTCACGGTGAACGATGTCACGGCTCTGCCAGCGGGATCCTTCACCATAACCCACAGCTGTTTATTGGCCGCCATGCTGTTATGACACACACACTTCCTATCATAGGCTCACTAGGCTTCCGCATATATGAAGAGACTGGCCGCCCCTTAACAGGGCGCTACGTTCGGTGTTACCCCTGTGATGAAAAGTCACCGTTTACTTACTGCAGTCAGTACATTACGAGGCACAGCCATGTTTAATACAATGTTACCAGATGTCTGATTCTGCAACAATGTAATTAGCACGGATGGAAGCCAGAGCGCGACCCCGGTGGGAACGGGTCTCAAACAGGTGGCTGCCAGTAAGGCTAATAACTGATACCGTATGCGCGGCAGCCCCAGACCCAAGATGACTCTGCTTGTCACCCCCGTCATTATTTTAGTGCCACAACATCAAGCAAGGGCTGCACACAAGCAGGGCCGGTGTTAGCATTTGGAGGCCCCCAGGAAATGTTAAGATGGGGGCCCCCATGCACTTCCAGTCTAAGTATCACCCTGTCACTGCCAGCGCTCCCAAGCAACGTCTTTGTTCATGCTTCAAACCTTTATGAGTAGTGCACACAGACTGACCTGTAGCTACAATGCTCTTACATTACAACCACATTATGTTGGCCCATCTCACAAAGGGATATTTACAGTTACTGGCATTTAGTTACAACAATGATACAACTTTATGTACATGTCTGAACACTGTTTCAGTGCCTCCCTCGCCCACAGACACACATACCCTTCAGTCCTCGCCTCTGTTTACCCCTATCTTGGGCTCCCCATATCATACACATTACTTTTTTTTCTTCCTTTTCTCACATTTTGCCTTACTCTACAGCTTTTTCAAGAAGCATAAATTTCTGTATGCTCTGAAGTGCATTTTAAAGTTTTTTGTTCTTTTTACACGACCTTTTCATTCAGTGATAGTATGAATAAAAATCATGATTAAGAAAATAAATTCAGTGTTGCTGTTCAGCTTTTGTTGTTCTTGCATCCCTTCAACACACATTTCCTAACCAAGACAAAACAGTAATACCCATTTAGGAAATAACTCGATTAAGCCAGTGTCCTCAGCAGCCATAGGGGTTATAGATGCACTGGGGTGCATTTTACAGCATTTTCCCCACCTTTCCCTCTTATTTTTTTTCTTTCAAGGAAGACAGAACTTGTGCCCGAGGTTTACTGTTCAAAGCTGGAAAAATTGCATTTCACAATAAACTAACAACCTGCTGTTAGGATGCACACAGCTCCTATCTGGGAATACTGCTTGTCTCCCTAACCCCACAAAAAAGACATTCACTACCTGTGCATTCCTCTGGTGTTAGATTGGGATGAAAGCAGAGGTTCAAGTTGCCACAGTCATGTATTTCAAGTGACTGCTGAAATACATATACATAAATGCCTCCTCACCCCTAAGGCAGCCACCTGTATACATTCCTGATGTGTGGTTGTGAGGAAGGTGAAAAAATTGATTACAGTAGCGTACCCAGCTTTGTTACTCCTAGACAGTAAACTGCCCTTATACCAACTATAGTAACCTTCCTTGTACACCTCTGACGTCTGTGAGAAAAGTAACAGAAACAATGACCACACTGTCCCCAACCAAAACACAAGCTATAATGACCTCCTGTGCATACTTGTAAGGTTTGACTGTAATGAAAATGAAAGAAGAAATCACCACTCAATCCCTAGCCCCCCCCCCATAACCCAAAGCAGCTTTCTGTACACACATATCTGAGCAGGACTGGTCTGGTTGTAGAATAGGTGCATTTGAGAGCAGAGACCATTATCAGCTTTATCCTAACAGGGTCACATCACAGCACTGTTCAGGTTAAAGACTGTAATCAGAAAATTAATATATTTTTGTCCTATTTTTCCCCAACCAGCAACAGTTTTTGTGGGACCCCATACAGTCAAGTATGATTAAGGGAGCCCCCTGTATCCATTTATACAGTCTGCGGAGTGGGGGCCATCAGACTCCTAGAAGATCTAAGTGTCTGAATGTTCTGTGATATATCATATGCCCTAACTTTGAAATATAGTTACTTGTTAGCTGCATTTTACTAATACCCAGAAGAATAATTTATGTGTCCTGGCATTACTGGATGTGTGCACAGATAAAAATCAGCAATATTTGCATACACACACGGACACATACACACACAAAAACATAAGACATAGCAATAGTAGCTTTGTATTTATTTCAGCATAGAGCAATACATTTGCAACACTGGTACTTAAATAAATGACTGTTGTTTAACAGTCATTGAACAGCAGCAGGGGTAGCCACTTTTATTTACCCCTGATTTCACAGGCCTTCTCTAAATTTGCTCATAAATTTGCTCTGACTAAAATAGTGTAGCTAGTAGCTGTAGCATAGTTTCCTACCCTCCCTATTCTTGCCTTGTTCTTAAACTTGGTGACTTTGCAGTTGCCCACCCCTACTGTAAATTTGATCTGGGACACTCCTCCAAGTCCAGTCTCATTAGCTCATTCTACTTAATACAGAAAGAACATTTGGGAAGGCCAACCCCCTTAGTTTCTTTACCATGAATTGTCTTCTGTTCCTCCTTTCTCCCTTCCCACTCACAAAAAAAAAAATCAGCTGCTTTTACAGTATTTGTGTTTCCTCTTCCTGTTCTATTATTCATTTTGCTTTTTCAGCTACTTGCTCTGTAAAGTATTCAATTGCATCTTTTCTGCTGCATTTATTACTGCTTGTTTTTAGCCTGATTAAATGATGTGTTATTCTAAGCCTCTTAGTTTTGGTTTAAGCACTTGGGCTTTAGGCCTACCCCTTAGCTCTCCTTGGCCTCTCTCCATGCGATTCTGACAAATATGGATGGACAATTTCCTACAAGTTCTCCTGCAAATCTGGTCGACATGGGCATCCTGAGACAGTGTAGCAAGTGCCTCATGCACATGGACAACCATCTGCTATTTCCACCTAGGAACACAATTTGTGAGAGATGCAATTACATTAAGAACCTAGAGTCTATGCTCTCTCCCTCACAATCCAGTATATCTGACACTGACAAGGTTATCAACACAATCACTACACCTCAATCACCACTCTCAACTACACAACACACACCCACATATGTGGAGGTTCTCAACAAAAACATACCCAAACAAAGTAGACCTCAGAGGCAAAAACACACGCGAACTCCACAACCCTCCACACCACATAACACACACATTCCACACATCTGTGTCTCACAACCACAAAGGCCTAACCATAAACCCAACATATTAGTCATAGGAGATTCCATTGTGAAACACATAGATGTGCCCCTCACCAGGCTGGATAAGGGGAAAGTCATGGTTAGTTGTCTGTCAGGTGCCAGAATCCACCATATCACACACACATTTAAGTCTCTCAACAACAGGTACTGTTATGACTCTGTCATAGTCCATGTTGGGGTGAATGACTTGAGATGTACCTGCCTGGACTATATGAAGAGAGACATGATTGAGCTCGCTGAATATGTGTCCCAGGCAGGTATGTCCATAGCCTTAAGCAGCATTCTACCATCACCCAGAATGATGCCAGTTATTGAGTACAGTGCCCCTTTCAGCATGTACCTCGCAAAACACATACAGCAGTTGGACAGACCATAGAGGTTCCTCACCAGAAGAATCCAGGGCCTCAAACATCTACCCTACACAGATAGGCTAAAAGCCCTATCCCATTATTCAGTTTCATACAGACTCCTCAGAGGTGACCTCTGTCTGGCATACAAAGCAATCTCAGAGCCCGCCTTGATGGGACTGCTGCATATCCTACTAGTCAAGTTCCACTCGAGTAACCCACACACATGACCTCAACCTGGTCTGTTACATCAATCGAACTTGTTGGCGTGACAGATTTGTGTCTCAGGGACTCCCCCATCTGTGGAATTGACTCCCTCTCCATATCAAACAGAGTACTTCACTATCCCTTTTTAAGTACAACCTGGATAACTGGATGGGAAACAGAAAATACACCCCTGGAATTCCACCTGTGTCCCTGCTGGACAGGGGCCCTGGGTGCTGACTTGTCCAACATGACTAAAGTCTTGGCTAGGCTTATAAGGGCCTCAGGGCCAATAGCCTAGTAACTTCCTGTGATCCTATGATTCAGTCTTCAATGATTTGCCAGTAAAACACAAATTTTATGAGGAGCACGCCAAAAATATGAAGCAAAAATCTGGACATTCGGTGAAAATCTGTACAGCTGAGTGGTATGGAGCATGTATATTTAAGTTAACTGATTCGCACATTACTTCAAACACACTCACATGTGCTTCTCCATTCATGCCTGTATTCACTCTGGCTGACTGTACAAAATGGCACTGCTCAGTACTTATATGCACGTGCTATCTAGCTACAGTAGCTGAATAGGAACATTACACATAACGATCTAAATCCTCCCTCTTTGATTTATTCAACAAGCAATAGGAGAACAACACAATGTATATGCTACATAACATTTCAGTATTAATAACTAATCAAATTCATGTCCAAGTTGCTGTGTATTTTGGATTGGATCTGGAAATTCTACCCGATTTGGTTACATAAAAGCTTTAATTGGGTTTTGCAACAGGGACAGTCTCTGAGAAATTTTCCTTGAATGTAGAGACCAAGTGTCAAACAGTTACCAAAACTTAATACAGCGCTTGCAAGGGCAACCTCCAAAGGTAGATCCAAAGTGTGAGCCAAATTCTTTATTAATCCAAAGTAAACACAGTTAAAAAAATGATTTTCACATGAATTTTAATCCACACATGAATGCCTTAACTTATTCACCATGTTTTCATCCACATTTGAACTTCATCAGATGTATGCAAAACTCCTCATAGGTTCATAGGTAGGTACAAGGCTATTGGCCCTAGGGCCTATATAAGCCTAGCCAAAAAGGTACCCTGGCTTTCGCCACCCAAGAAAATTATTTTCCTGTGCCCCTGTCGAGCAGAGCCACAGAAGTGATACCTGGGGTGAATTTCCTATCTCCCATCCAATCATCAAGATTTTTCTTGAAGAGTGCTAATGAGGAGCTTTGTCTGATATAGATAGGTAGCTTGTTCCAGAGTATGGGAAGTCTCTGGGAATAGAATCTATCCCTCCAGCATGCTCTGTTTATTGTGGTGACAAGGTTTAGGTCCCTAGAGCATGTAGCTCGGAGGGATTTGGATTTTATTAAGTGGAGCATGTCCAACAGCTCTGGGTTTGACATAGCTTTGTATGTTAGGCAGAGATCGCCTCTGAGTAGGTGATATGCAACGGAGTTGTTGTAGATATCTTGTGCGGTTCACACCAAAAGGGGCATTGTACTCTATAATAGGTCTAATGAGTGATGAGTAGAGGGGAACAATGACCTCTTTTTCCTGGATGAGAAACCTTTTGTGATGAGGTGTGCCACGTACATGGATTTCCTGACTTCTGTGGTGATGTGGTTATCAAAGAAGAGACTACTGTCCACCTGTGTCCCAAGGTCTCTTATCACACTTTCAGTGTTAAATAGACTACCGCCTATGTGATAGTTCATTGGTAAAGATAAAGAGGTTTTACCAAAAGGGATGACAATGCACTTTTTGGCATTGAGCTTGAGGCCATGGCTTTGACACCAGGCATCTGTCTCAGTGAGGCCCTTTTGTAAGATGTCCACATCATTAGGAGTTTTGGTTATGACTCCTAGTTTGCAGTCATTTGTGAACTTCGTTAGCCAAACAGGAGAGGACCCAGGACTGACCCTATTGTCTCATCAGAAGGTTCTATTACTGCCCCTTTGGCCAAATTCCTGGACACAAAATTGAAGGACTTATCGAACAAAGGAAGTGCTGTGTTAAAAGATTTATGGGACATGCTGAGAAATGTCAAACAGAATTTATTTGATGAAAATATTCTTTTCATAACTATAGACGTTATTGACCTTTTCACCTCTATACCACACGAGGAAGGTATGCAATGCTTTGATGAGGCTCTGCTGGATTATGGGAAACTTGATGTGAATGATTTCAAAGCCTGCCTTACACTTATGGATGTAGTTTAAAAAAGTAATTATGTATATTCTGTGAAGTGGAGTTTTATCAGCAGTTAAGGGGCATAGCAATGGGGGCAAGGTGTGCCCCCACATACACCAACATCATTCTTTCTTGGTGGGAGAAAAAATATATATTCAACACTAGGTACACTGAGTGCTGATCCCTATATAAATGATACCAGGATGACATTTGCCTCTTTTAGAAAAATACTGAGGAAACTTTTTTAGAGTTTTTGGAGTACCTAGTGGATACAATGTCTTTCCTAAGATTTACATATAATATTAACTATAATTGCATGAATTACCTGGACATAACTATTAGTAAGAACCATGGTAGTTTTACATCAAAAGTATATAGGAAAGACACATTCAAATTCTTATCTTTACTACAGTAGTGGTCATCGCTTTCACCAGAAGAGGAGTCTGGTGAAAGGACAGTTTGTAAGGATCAATCAGATGACCTCCAAGGAAATAGATTTTATGGATGAATGTGCCCTATTAACTAATATGTTCAGAGAAAGAGGCTATCCTGACAATTTATTTGATGAAGTTAAGCAGGAAATGGTTGAAGGTAGGAAAACAAGGTTTGCACCCATACTAGAGAAAGAAGTTCACCTTTCTGAAGTTATTGAAGATGGAGAGGGAAAGTGTTTAGATACCAGCAACAATAACTGAGGAAGCTTACATTATGGATTATACAGGGATGCAGGGGTCATTAGACACATCATAGAGAATGAATGGAATAAATTTAAGGAAATTTCAGATCTTGAAGGTACCTTTAACAAACCACTAACATTTATTTATAGAAAATATGTCAACATTAAGAACATTTTGGAAAACAGCAGCAGAAATACTGCAACACAAACTAGAAAGAAAATGACATTTAAATGTGGGGGGTGCCCACAGTGCCCCTTGGTTAGGACAGGTAATAGTGTACATTTAGAAAGCAGGAATAGAATTATAAACAGCACAGGTTTTGCCAACTGTAATACCTGTGGGGTAGTGTACCTAGCATTGTGTGGTGAATGCACATCATTTTATATTGGCAAGACAGAGAGAAACTTAAAAATGAGAAGATACGAGCACACATACGACATTAAGAACAAGCAGTATAGGCACTACATGACTTGTCATGCAACTACCTTCCAATTCTTCATGTTGGAAGTAATACCAAAAGAACAGAGAGGGGGCAATGGGAGACTAGGTTAGAGTATAGGGAAACTTTATTGGCAAGTAATATTAGAAACCACAAAATCTCCTGGCCTTAATGATGCAGTCTCCCTAGCACCAGTATTGAAGCTTAGAGCAGCATAATTGTAATTGGTAATGTGACCACTAGATGGTGCCTACCACTGTGGAGTTGTGAATTTATATACATGTATTTATGTTTGTTTGTCTTTTCGGCTTTTCCCGGTAAGGGGTCGCCACAGCGGAACTCCGGTCCACTAATGATTGGCAGTAGATTTTTAAGATTTTTATGGTGCCGAGTTGCCAGCCCAACGTCCAACCTTCAGTGAAGGCACGCCCATTCACGCATGTCTTTCAGAGGCCACTCAACCACGGGGAAGACATGCAGACTCCACACAAAAGGCACTCCCCGCACACTAGCTGAGAATCGAACGGGAGAACCTTTTGCTGTGAGGCAACAACGCAAACACTGTACCACCGCGGCTTATTATATACATGTATTTATGTATGTATTTAAAACTACTGTTTAAGTTATGAGATTAATATTTATGCTCGTTTTTAACTGGGTATGACGATAGTTTGGTTTGCACAAACCAAGTACATTTTATATAAATGTTATATGTATATCTCTGCCTGACATACAAGGCCAGTCCAACCCAGAATTGATGGACATGCTCCACCAAAAGAAAACCTTATCCCCTCAAGCCACATGCTCTAGGGATCTAAACCTCACCACAACAATAAATTGGACATGCTGGAGGGATAGATTTCTGTCCCAGAGACGTCCCATGCTTTGGAACAAGATTCCAATCTACATTAGGCAGAGCTCCTCACTAACACTCTTCAAGAGAAGCCTTGACGAGTGGATGGGAAACAGAAAGTTTACCCCGTGGATCACTTCAGTGGCTCTGCTGGACAGAGGCAAAGGGAACTAATCTAAGGGGGTGGCGAAAGCCAATACATTCTGGCTAGGCTTATAAATGCCTTTGGGCAGATAGCCTAGTACCTACCTATGAACCTATGAACACACACATATATATATATATATATATATATATATATATATATATATATATATATATATATAGATATATATATATATATATATATATATTCAACAAAAGTGAGTAGTGTTTTTTTAAAAAAAAAAAACAGGATTGTTTTTAATTAATTTATTAAAAGAAAGGTGGGATTGGTTGATTTAAATGAATTTTGTATATAAGGACATGACAATTGAGGGGTTTTACATACATCTGATGAAGTTCAAATGTGGATGAAAACGCAGTAAATATGTTAAAGCATTTATGTATGGATTACAATTCATGTGAAGATCATACTTTTTAGCTGCTTTTACTGCGGAGTAATAAAAAAGTTATTGCACTTTGGCTCTATCTTTGGAGGTAGTCCTTACAAATGCTATTGTTTTATTCAGTTCTGAGAAATTCTTCTCAATAGAAACTTCAGGGATAACATTAGGATTACTTGAGGAAAGTACACTGTCCTGTGAAATGGGAGCAAGTGTAAGGTCACTCTAAGAAACCGTCTTTGGCACAATCTGCTGTGTCACTGGTTCAGAAACTGGAAGTATATGTCTTCAGTTTCTTCTAAATTCTATTCCCTCTGATTGAACAATATGGGATCTTGGCTCCTCGCAGACATATTTGATAATACCCACTTGGTTGTAACCTTTGCTTGTTTGCATCCTTATGATTTCTCCTTGTCTTTGTGGTCTAAGAGGTTTGCTAGATTTATCACAGTACGTTTGTGACTGTTTCTTCAAAAGTTGGGTTTTGATCACTTGGTTGTTCTTTGCATGTGGAATCAGTAGTTGTTTACTGATCAATAATGTTGTTCTTGTCTGTTTAGACATTAATCTCTGAGCAGGTGAACCTAGTAAGTTATCTCAGGGAATGTTTCTGAGATTGAGAAGGTTAAGAAAAATGTCGGTACCATCTCTCTTGGATTTCACTAACATACATTTTGCACTGTGGACTGCACACTCACCTAATCCTTCAGACTGTGAATACACAGGACTACTAGTAATGGACAAAGTCCCAAGCCTCAGTAAATTAGCACATTTCTTAAACTGCTGACTGGTAAACTGCATACCACCGTGAGATACAACTTTGTGTAGATCACTGTGCACAGAAAAATGTCTCTTCAATTTTCTGATGACAGTGCTGGATGTTAGATTAGAAAGAAGGTCAACCAGTCTGAGTTAGAGGCTACTAACACCAAGTAATGCTGACCACTCTATTCGAAAATATCAGTAGCAGCCATCCACCATGGTAGTTTAGGAATCTGGTTTAGCTGAAGGGGTTATTTTTGTTGGTGCAGTTTAGTACTATTACAAATAGAACATGCTAGAGTTTCCTTTTCTATATCTTTTAACATACAAGGTCAAAATAGTACGCTTCTTGCCCTTCTTTTGTTACAATCGGTACCCAGGTGTCCACAATGTAAGATCTTGATATAGTCCTGTTGAAACACTAAAGGAATAACTACTTTAGGACCTTTCATGATGATACCATCTTCCATCATGAGCTTGTCTCAGTAAGGAAAATATTTCTGGATATCAAGTGGTAGACAGGTTTGTTGCATTGGCCATCCTTGAGTGATAGCGTGTCAGCTTCTGAAGAACTGAGTCTAAAGCTGTGTGATGTCTGAGTTCACCAAGATGTGATAAGGAAAAAGTTTTGACTTCCATGGCTTCCAAATCTGCTTTCTCATTGTCATACTGTTCTGTTCTTTGTCTGGGTGCTCTTGACAAAGTCTCTGCAAGGTATAAATATTTGCCTTTTGTAATTTTAACATCATGCATTGCAGGTGTGCTGGGGCTGTATGTACTGGCTTTTTTAGGATTGTCACTAGAAGATGGTGATCAGTCTCTGTTTGAATAGGTTTGCCATAAATATAATCATGAAACTTTGAACATGTGAACACTACTGCCAAAAGCTCTTTTTCAATTTGTACATACTGCGTCTCAGTTTGGGAGAAAGTTTTGGATGCATAGGCTACTAGTATGCCTTCTTGAAGGCATGCTGTACCAAGACCATACTTTGAAGCATCATGTGAAAGAGTTACAGGTTTACGAACATCATAATATCTCAATGTGGGTGGACTGGCAATTTTCTGTTTCAGAACTTCAAATGCTCTTTGTTATTGTTCTAACCAGGACCAGTTTACATTTTTGTATGTCAACTCATATAACGGCACTGAAACTTCTTTCAGATCTGGGGTGAGCTTTCCTAAGTAGTTGACCATACCAAGAAAACATTGCAAATATGAGACATTGTCTGGAACTGGCATCTCAAGAATTGCAGCTTGCTTAGATGGATCTGGTTGTAAGCCAGAACTAATAAACTAATGACCCACATAAGTAACTTCTCTCAGCTTGAATTTACATTTCTGAGTATTCAGTCTAAGATTGACTTCATGTGCATGGTCTACAATGTTCTTAATGTTTCTATCATGTTTGTCTTCACCATTGCCCCTACAATAATGTCATTTACTGTGATAGCACATGGATAACCTGAAAAAATGTTCTCCGTTGCACATTGAAAGACTTCACTGGAAGAATTTATTCTAAATGGCATTTTCAAAAATCTGAACCTTCCAAGTGGCGTACTGAAAGTAGTTAACAATGAAGATTTGTAATCCTGCAAAATTTGCCAAAATGAATGTTTTGCATCTAAGACTGAAAAAATAGTGGCACAACCCCCACACAACCTGTGGTGAGACACCACGGCACACAGGTTGATAACAACCTCACATTTGACCGTCATGTAGCGGCAGTGGTCAGAAAATCCTTTTACTTGGTATATCTCATAAGTAAAGGGATTGCATCCAGAAAAAAGGAGGTTATTACCTCTCTATACTCTTCCATTCTTTAAACCAATAATTGAGTATAATGCCCCGTTTGGTATGTACCTCTACAAACATATGCACCAACTGGAAAGGCCACTGAAATACCTCACAAAGAGAATCCATGGCCTCCAACACCTGTCCTATGCAGACAGGCTCAAATCACTATTACTCTCTTCCGTATTGTACAGATTGCTCAGGGGTGATCTGTGTCTCGGCTACAAGGCAATCTCAGACCCTGCCCTACTAGAGATGCTCCATATCTCTAAGTCTAACTCCTCACGCATTACCTGTTCGAAAGGCCTGAATCTGATATGTGACATAAAACCAGTTGGAGAGACAAGTTTGTCTCCCAGAGGCTGACCGTCTCTGGAATAGACTTCCCATACATGTCAAACAGAGCACTTCACTAACCATCTTCAAGCACAACCTTGATGAGTTGATGGGAAACCACAAATTTGTCCCAGGGGTTCCACCTGTGTCCCTCACTGACACGGGCAACAGGTGCTGACTGAGGTTTCTTTTTGGGGATAAACGCTTGGCGAGGCTTGTAAGGCCCCAGGGCCATTAGCCTAGTAACCTCATGTGATCCTATTTGTCATGAGAGCTGCTACTTCTTGTACTGTGCACATCGGAAGAGGAGGACATTTAAGCACTTTGTTTAAATCTCTCAGATCAATGCATATTCGAATATCATCTGAGCTTTTCTTATGAGCCACGACCATGGAGGATACCCATTCACTCAGTTCTTTTAATGGAGTTATTATACATAAATTCACCATTTTGTCTAGTGCTGTTTTTACTTTACTCTGCAGTGATACTGGATTCTTCCTTACAGGTCAGACAACTGGGCTTACTTCATGGTTTAACCTCATGAAATATGTGACTGGTAGCTTAAGCTCATCTTTGAAAATAGCATATTCAGCAAAAATATTCTGTGTCCAACTATCATGGTTGTTCAGACTTATATGTTGAACTTCTTTGTTAGATGAAATCAATCCCATTCTCAAACTATCTTTGAGGCCTAACAATGACTGTACATGTCTTTTGACTACGTAAAACTACAAGTCATAGCTGTTCCCAGCAGAATGGCGTGTGAGAACTACTCACTATCCGTTTCAATCTCATCATCGCCATAAGCAACAAGTTTTGCATACTTTGCTGAATCAAATTTCTCACCAGATTTTACTTTGGCAAACATTTGTACTGATATAACTTTGTACTTGGATCGAGTATCTGCTTTAAGCTCTACAGGCTTTCCATTAATCCGAACAGTACAAAACATTTCACTCTTTGCTGCCAGATTACCAGTTGGCTGATAGTTTACTGTATTAATTGTTCCATCAAGCACAGATACACTGTCAACAAAAACAGTAGGCTTGTGGCTTTGTAACTGATCTACTTGCTTCATTGAATGCTCTCTTTTACTAAGGATATGTGCCACTTTAGACTTACAAAGCTTTTGAAATGATTCCACTTTTTACATATGTGACATTGCTGACGATAAGCTAAGCACTTTTCTCATTTAGGCTCATGGTTGCCTCCACAATCACGACAGTTAACAGTAATATTAGGTGCTGTGGCCCCATTCTGTTTATGGTTCAAATTGGGTGCTGCCACATTCTTCGGCTTACATCTCTTATTCATCTTACCTTTGTGTCTCACACTATCAACATTCAGACTAGCAGACGCTGTTTTCATGCTTTTTTTCATTTGTAAGCATATTTGTATGCATTTCTGTAAGCTCGTATATTTGACAAATCTCTGTGGCTTTGCTCAACATTAAATCACTGTCTCAAAGCAAAATCTTTCTCACTGCATCATTATTAACACCACACACAAGTCTGTCCTTTATCAACTCATCTCACAAATCACCAAATCTGCACATTTTTGCTTTACTTCTCAAGTCAGTGATGTATGTTGATACAGTTTAACCTGGCTTCTGATTTCTTGCGTAAAATATGTACCTTTCATAGGTGGGTACTAGGCTATTGGCCCTGGGGCCTATATAAGCCTAGCCAAAAAGGTACCCTGGCTTTCACCATTTCCATTGTAACATTCATTTGAGGGTTACACATTTCTCTAAATTTATGCTTTAAGCACTCTGGGTCTTCCCTCATTTCAGCCTGTATGGCAGTTCTCCCCCTCCCTTGCATACATGGCAGATGCATACACAAATGAATGTTCCCTCCCAATGGCTTCTGAGCCTGCTAAATAAAAAAGTACGAATGCCTTTGTATGTGCGCCTTTATCAGAAAAAGCAGCTTGTATGAAAATATTTATTTATTTTATTTTACATTTGTTGACCGGGCTAGTCTAACTGGATACATGTCCATTTTCAGTAGAGGCCCGGGGAGAAAAGCTCCAGACACAACATTATACACAATACAATAACGATATATATTGGAATTACATTAGCAATTTTTAGAGTATAGAGAGAAAAAAAAAATAGATCAAGCAAAGAAAAAGAAATTTTTTTTTTTTTTTTTTTTGGGATGAGACTACTCATTCGTAATATTTGGGGTAGTTAGTTAGAAGGAAATAATATGCTTGTAAATATTAAAATTATATGCAAACCTTTGTAATCAGGAGAGAAGTGGGACGGTTGAAGAGGAAAGTATGTGGAAGAGAGGAGAAGTCAGAGAGCAAAGAAAGGAGATCAGTAGTCTACATTAGTGGGGTAAAGGGTGAAAGTGGCCTTAGGTAGTAGGAAGATAGAAGTGAAAGAGGAAGCAGTTAGTCAGGGTTTGTGCAGGGGCACATCCAGTGGGATTTTAGGTGAAGTTTGAGTCTTAGTTTAAAGAGAGAAAGGGATAGTAATTGAGTTAGGTCTGTTGGTAGGAGGTTCCAGTGTTTGCCAACAGTGTTTGAGAAAATGCTATCGCCTGACAAGTTATTAGACTTCATAGTACAGACAAGTAATCTAGTAGAGGAACGAAGTGATGTTAGATTCATGTATGGGGTGATAAGGTTAGTGAGAATAGGAGTATTTTCAGGTTGATAAAAGATTTTATGAGCAATGATGAGTTGGGAAAATGTTAGTAAGTTAGGTAATTCAAGCCAGTTGAGTTGCTTAAGATTGAGACAATGGTGTGTCTTGTATGGGTTGCTGGTAGCAAATCTGGCGATATTGTTATAAGCATGTGATAATTTCTGGAGGTTAGTTCTTTTAGATTAGTATAAATAGACGAAGCATAGAGAAGTGTAGAGATTAAGTGAGAGTGGGCAATGGTGGTTCTGGCTTGTGGAGTAAGGAAAGGTTTGATTCTGTATAAGGAACCAATTTTTCTGTTCACTGCTTGTATGGTGTTGTTAATGTGAATATCATAGGTGAGGTTGTTGTCGATAGTCACTCCTAACAGTTTGGTAGATTGTTCAGGTGTTATCAGGGTGCCTTTGCTAGATACAATAGAGAGATCAATGGGTGGGGACCTATTGGTAGGTGGAAATAGTAGCAGCTTGGTTTTTTTGGCATTGAGAAGTAGGCAACGTTTAAGGAACCATTCTTCAACCATGTTAAATACCCTTTGGGTTTTATAGTGGAGGTCTGAGGTGGAGTTAGCAGAGCAAATGAGTGTGGAATCATCGGCATATTGAATACAGGTGGCCTCAGGGACTGCAATGTGAAGGTCGTTGATAAAGAGAGAAAACAGAAGAGGTCCAAGAATTGAGCCCTGGGGGACTCCTATGGAGACTGGTAGAAGGGATGATAGTTTATTTTGCCAGACAACTGCTTGTTGCCTATTGTTAAGGTAAGATTTGAACCACTGAATAGCTGGGGGGTCGAGAGCCAGAAGTTCCAGGGTATTTATCAGTATGGGATGGTTGACCATATCAAAAGCCTTTGACAAGTCGATGAAGAGAGCAGAATATTCTTGTTCACACACTCTCCAATTCCCAGCAATATTATTATCAAACACCAATGGTTCAGGTCTGAGCAATACCTCTACCATCACAACAAAATACATTTAAACATAAGCTTAGATTAGGTACTTGTAATTATGCACAAATGCACAACAATCTCTTTGGAAAGGCTTCACTTTAACACTGCAAACTCTGTGAACATTCCAGAAACTTCAGACACTTCAAATAGCTTTAGTTAATGTGAAAAAGTAATACAGTGCGAAAAAAGTGGTCATTTTAGCCCTTTCATATATCTTAAACATTTCAAAAGTTATTTTGAACACTTTTGTATTTATTTCAAATACTTTATCAGTATGTCACAATTTTGGACATTTCGTTTATCTCGATAATTATTCCAAACATTTTGAATGCTTCACCAGGTGTGAGGTGACTCAAAAATCATTTAAACAAATTTAGTACCTTTGAATAACAGCTGACCTGTTTGCAAGTTTGTTTCAGTATATTCCTACATTTCTAACTGTGTGCCTCATGGCTTGTGTGTTGCTTCAACTTCAGATCCCTTTCTGGCTCCATGTCATTTTAGATAAGCCGCTTCTGACTACTATGTCATATTAGACATGCCACTTTACCACCATGTTGCTTGTCTCATGCATTCAAAAGAGACAATAAAGAGATGTAATGGGTTCAAGATATTTATTGTACATAAACATTATCAGGAACTGTAACTGAAACATGTATATTTAAGTTAAGTGATTCAAACATTACATCAAACACACTCACATGTGCATCTCCATTCATGCACTGTCCTTGCACATGCTCAGTGCTTATATGGACGTGCTGTCTATCTACAGTGACTGAATAGGAACAAAAACACTCAATGAGCTACACCTTTCAAGTGTACCTCATTAAGAGGAACATTCCTCATTTGGGTTTTTAAAAAGTTTGTGTTCCTCAAAGTTCCACTGATATGCATGGTAAATAGAGAGTAATCATATTAATTAATTTAAACATTCTTTTTTATAAGTGAAACCAGAATATTTAGACCATCCTGTGACCTTCCTAGTTGAAGTTGTTAGTAAGCTGTTAGTATGCATTCCACATTTTGCTCATTTTTTTTCCACATTGTGAGGGCTAATGTTCCTCATTTTGGAGATGGAATGTTGATAGCTATGGGTTGCAATGTTATGTTTTTCTCACATATCTAATACATATCTCTAACTGCTCAAGATTTCTGGACAAAGCCAAAAAATAATAGTTTTTGTAAATTTATGTGAACCTTTTCTTCCCGGGCCTTCAGTGAAAAAGAGATCTGCCCAGTCCAACCATCCCAGCAAAAAAGTAGATAAATAAATACAATTAAATAATAATGGGCGAATGCCAACATCAGGGAATAATTTTTAATTGTTGATCTTCTCTTAAAAGGTTAGTAGTGCAATGGATTTTGCACTAACATGAGTTTTCTCAACATGTATTAATTGGTTGATTAACATTTCAATCATTTATCGAGAAAGTCCGACTGGACCCACCCTGCACATTTTCAAGGAAGGCCTGAATATAACTGCTCCAATACAACATTTCTAAATAAAGTTACAACAGTAGGCAAATATGGAATGATTCAATGATACATGAATGAAAATAATTCTAGTATGTATGGAAAGGAAATACATATAGAATTTGAGAGATACATTATATGCTGTAAATATATATATGGATAGATAGATCTGTTTATCTATATGTATATATCTGGCATACAATTACCAGAGGAGACTATATATAACGTAAGGTTGGAAAGCATAAGATGTAGTGTGATGTTCATTTTCTGGGACTTCACAGCTACTTACCAGTTATCAGCACAGAGCAACACTACACCTGTATGCAAATCAGCTAAGAGCAGATTATTAATACTTTGAGAAACACACCTCCTTATGGTAAAACCATAAAGTACCTAAAGTTGTGTGTTAAGAACATACAAAGTACTATGTGAAAGCTGTAGACCTTGTATGCCTTTGTATGTATTTGGATATCATGGAAGGAAGTGGGTATGTGCACTCACACTTGAAAGACCTACGTCAAGCAGTGAACTGCACAGCTTTTATTAATATTTAAAAAAATAAAGAGGGTTAAAATGTTTTATATAAGGGTATCCTTGTGTTAAAACCCAACTGAGCACTTTAAAGAATAGAAAGGAAGAAATAAGAAAGATTGAAAACTGGGGAGACACGAGACCTTCCAAGATGGCTGTGCATTGAGTAATGGCTGAATTCTAGCTCTTCCAGTGTGAAAACAGAAACTCAGCAGAGAAGGCCAGTAGACTTTTGTATTTCTGAGTAAAATTTAGTAACTGGCTAGTAAGTGCACTACCTGGATGCCAAGTGAGGAAAAAATGACTGGGAAAAATCCTGCAGCTGTTCAGCAAAAAGCAGTGCATCCTCCAGACATGACTTTCAGTAACCTAGAGGAAAGTATAAAAAAACTGCACACAGACCTGGTTAAAATAAACAAAATACTGATGAAGTATGTCAACTCAAACAAAAAATGCTGGAAAAAAATGGAAGAAGCTTTAATTAGATATTCAGATGAGGTGATAAAACTGCAAAAATAGAGGTCAAAATGAAGAAAAGGTTGGCTTGAATATGAGACTGCTCAATAAGCAATGTTTCAAAAAGTAATAGAATTAGAGGGCAAAGCACAAAGGGAAAAACCTGAGATTTTCAGCTGTACCAGAGAAGCTGGAAGGAACCGATTGTATTAATTTTATGAAAACACAAATAAGCAACTTGACTGGTATTCCACAGCAGGAGTTGTTAGTTGAAGAGGCACATTTTGTGTATGCTGCAAACCTGGTTATTAGAAAGCAACTTAGACCTTCAATAGTAAACATGCAGCATTATCAGCAGAAGGAGTTTATTCTGACAAAACTGTGGCAAAAGGACAAAGTACTAAAAAGGGGAGACAGCAGAGTGTTTGTGGAGAATGACTAGTCATTGTACACCAAACAGAAGATGAGCAAATTTATTCCACTATTCAAGGAATGCCAAAAAAACAGGCATGAGATTCAAACTGCTGTACCCAGCTGTCTTCAAGGTATTCTTCCCTGGAGGGACAAAATCATTTTTTGATGAAGTACATGCTAAGGAGGAAATACAAAAGATTGCCCAACAAAATGTGAGCTGTGAAACAGAAATATATTCTGCTTCTTGTTCTTCTGGTAATAAAGACCACAGAGAGATTGTGCCAGTGAAACATTTTCCAGTGTTTCAATGAACAATGCTGGAGTATATTGGAAATGAAGCAGAGACAGGATGTTGGAGATGGAGATGAACAGGAGTAAAATCATTGACTTGGAAACTGACAAATGTAGGATTTCAGAGCAATAATTATGTTTGTGAAATATGACAGAATAAGAAAATCTGGAAATGTTGGACTTTGTTGGACTTGTGAGGAACTCTAAAGCAAGTGCCCTACTTTATGCCATTAATGTTTGGAAAAATACTTAGGAGAGGGGAAGAGAGGTAAAACGTTAACTGTAAGTAAAACATTTTTTTCTTAATAGCACTATTTTTATAGTATATGATTTTATTTGCATGCTATAAAGTTTTCTCAGTTATTTTTAAGTATAATGTAGATACTATTGGAAACAGGTGCTCCTGTTTTTTTATCTTTTTTTTTTTCCTTTCTTCTCTGCTTCTCCTTGTTTACTTTTAAGAAATGTAGGTACTGCACTGTAAAAATAAAGTCTGGTTAAAAGAGCATGACAAAGAGAAATGATTGTGCTTTTTCTCATTCTTACATGGGGAATGACTGAATTAAGGCCCTTAGCTTGATCTGGTAACACATTTTAAGAGAAAGCAAGTAAATGAAAAAGAATATTGAATATTATAAGTTTTTTTTTCTAGCAAATGTATGCTTAGTAGCAATTCTGTATCTGGTCCTACATGGAGACAATCTGATAAAGATAAATTGGCTAGGAGATACTGTTCTCTGAAAGCATTCAGGTGTTTTCCCAGCTGGGAGAGGTAAAAAGATAAAATAAAAACAGACAGCACTTAGTAGAAGCACAGACTGCACCATGTGTCTTTGCACGAACAAACTTTCTTTTAGGTTAACTCAAGTCTGAAAGCGTGGATGTCAGATTAGGACATTTGTTCCTATTAGGACAGTAAAACTTCAATATTTGAAGATGTACATAATGTTGTGTGTTAGTATTAAGTTAATAGGATTTAATGGGTACTGGGGGTGTGATTTTTGTTTCTTTGAGGGTTTTCAATAAAACAAAAAGTTTTGTAAGATGTGACTTAGGCTCAAATGGATGTGACAGGAAACAATTGCATAAAAATTAAACCTGCCAATCAATGTATGCATGTAACACAAAAGCTAGAACTAGGCATTTAACAAAAAAGCTGTTATGCATAAAAGGTGGGAATAATAACTAATACAATGATGCTTTCTGTAATGTCTTTAAATGTCAATTGTCTCACAGATATAAACAAAAAAAAATAAAGAGTAGTACTCTATATTAAAAATGTAGAGTACAAATAACTATGCTATAGGAGGCACACTTGGAGAGAACTGAACATGTGAATTTGATAAAGGTTTTCAGGAAGGTTATTCAGCAGAATACCTAGAACAAAGAAAAAGTGGAGAACTTATATTAATTGCATGAGGCGGTCCAATAGTGATAGAAGAGGATAAAAAATATAATAATGATAGATATGTAGTACTAAAACTGCTATAATTAAAAGCTTAAGAAACTTCTGGGAGAAAATAATCAACTTTCAGCAAGGAATATTACTTGTATGTGGGGACTGGAATCTGAACCAATCAACAGGAAAGTCACCAGGAATATAAAATTCAGAAAGGTTTGGTTTAACAATATTGTAAGAGGAGGAGAAGTACCAGCATCCTGGAAGAAGGCAGTGGTAACGGTAATACCTAAAGAGGGTAAAGATCCATCAGATCCAGTTTCATACAGGCCCATTTCAATACTAAACCATCATAATAAAGTGTTTATGTCTATAATGACTAAAAGCATGGCAGAGGTGATGACATAATTGATAGATATGGATCAATGTGGTTTTATGGATGGGAAGCAAACATCTGAAGTCATTAACAGAATGTAAGAAAATACCACCATTGTTGGTGGGTCTTGATGCAGAGAAATCATTTGACAGAGTAAGCTGGGATTTTATGAGCAGGGCAATAGAAGCATTTGAATTTCCCTGATAAAAGTATAAGCTTGATTAGAAGGATATATGAGGGGTTAGGGTTGAAAATTACAGTGGGTGGGGTCCTCTCTGATAATTTCTGCTTCAGCAGAGGAGCCAGGCAGGGGTGTCCTCTTTCTCTTTGTTATTTGCATTATCTTTAGAACCACTGGCAAAAAAAATAAATAAATAAAGGACTCAGAAATTCAAGGATATAATTGGTATAGCAGTCAAAAAAGCTGTCTCTGTTTGTAGATGATATTATCTTATACCTGACAAAACCAGAAAGGGACATTGCAGTGCTGTGGAACATTTTGAGACAGTTTCAAATCTATCTGGGATACAAAATTAATGAAGCTAAAACAAAGGCAATAGCAGGAAATGATGTGCCTAGACACAAATTGGTTCAACAATATCCATATTTATGGGGACATGACAAAATGAAATATGTAGGAGTGTGGATTAAAAATGATTCCAGTGTTGCAGCTAAGGATATGTAGGAAAAGACCAAACAAAAGATGATACAAAAACTGAAAAAAATGGAAGATCTGTTGTATAGAGATGGTCTTTAGTCTTGTACACAGATCAAACATATTTTTATCAACCAGAGGAGAAGTTGTGGATAGCAACTAATAAAGAGCTGAAGGACTTTATCTGGGAGGGGAAGATGGAAAGAATCAGGTGGGATAAAATGATTCTTCCAATAGAACATGACAGTTTGGGATTACCTGACCTGAAGAGGTATTTCAGAGCCACACAATTAATGCTCCTATACATAGCACAAGCAGAAAACTATAATTCAAAGTAGAAAGGGTTCATAGGTACATACTAGGCTAATGGCCCTGGAGCCTTTACAAGCCTAGCCCATAGAAGTGCCCTGGCTTTGCGCCACCCAATGTGATGGGATGATGATGAAACGGGGGAAGCTCAAGAAACAAGGAGAGACTAGGATTTTGGATGCACACCTTTAATGAGAATAACAATGATCATACAGAATATTATATTTATAAAGTAGTAGAAAGCATTCTAAGAACTAAGCCAACACAGGAATGGAGAAAGGAGATTCTGCAATAGGGATAACTTCAGTTAGGGATACAGACAATAGGCAGGAGAGCGGCTGGAATTTATTGAAGAAAATTGGAAAGGAACCAAGGTATTGGGAGCAAATATCTATAGAGGGAAAGGTAATAGATTGGAAAGACAGCAATAATTTATTTAGACTGCTGGTTAGAGGTTGCCTTCCCTATCTAGGATTGATATCAGAGTTAAAGCAATGTGAAAGAAATAGTGGGACCTAAATGAAAGACCAGCACTAGTAGAGTTTTTAGTAGAATCTAGAATATAAGCTACCATTAAAAAAGGAATAATTAGTAAAGTGTATAAAATATTGCATGATAACTATAAGAACCAATCAGAGGAGGTTAGAAAGGATTGGGAATAGAGATCAGATAAGCAATTCAAAAAGAAACAATAGGGGATCTATGTATGTCTTCCAAATATGCAACAAAAGCTAGATGATTTAGGATTTTTGCTTGGAGATGTTTGCATATATATTTTTATACCCCAAGTAGACTCCAGAGAATTTGGTTCCCTATTAGATGATCAAAGACGCATTCTTTCGAATGCGTCTTGATTGAACCTTAAAGTGAAACGACAAAATACCGAAGCAGCATATAAGCGAATTCTTTCCCTGGGAAAGAAATCTCTTGGCTGCCTTTAGTATTTTGCCTTTTCCATTACTGTAGTGCAGTCTCGGAGTTGGTATATTTAAGTAGGGGGGTGTGGGGGGCACAGCCCCCCACATTAGAAATAGTTTGTGGTGTGCATGTGTTGTGTGTGTGTTTCTCAGACCAGTGATTTTTTTTCCCTGGGAAAAAAATCGCTGTTCTGAGTGTTCAGGATTGTAAGCTTTCGCTTACATGGGGTCGATGAATCAGCGTTCGGTTTTCTAAGTGTTCAGTGATTTAATATAGATCCAAGAATTTTACCTTGGGTAGACAGCAAATGTTGGAGGTATGATGGGGATTAAAGAGGTAATTGGAAACATATTGTCTGGGAGTGTAATGAGTTTTTTAGAGTTTAACGATTCCCTGCAGACTACTCTGTCAAGATGCTGGGTGAGCAGATTGGTGCAGTTAGAGAAATGTTTTCTCTGAGCTATGATACAGAATCGAAATTGCTGAGACATATTAAGGCTGAGTATAATTATGGTGGCTGCCAAAAATTCAGTTATGAGAAAATAGAAATCAAAGTTGTAACCAACTGTACTAGAAGTAGTGCATTTAGTAACAGAGATAAAACAACTGGAATTGGTATCTATAGAAAATGGTAGGAGCAAATTACACAGGAAAAATGGGAATTGTGGGAATGAATCATTCAGGGGAAGAATGAGGTTTAAAAAAAAGCAGGACTTGAATGAGCTATGTAATGTTTGATTGACAGTGATTGGGTAGATTATAAGTGATGTATAATGTTTACAACTGGGATTGTGTCGGTATGGTTTGTTTTCATTTATATAAATGTATGATTGACAATGTTATAAGTGATCATTTAATAAAGATGTTTCTTATTTAAAAAAAAAAGAAAAAGGGAAACACAACAAACAGGGAATTGCAGAAAGTGAATATCAAAAGGCTGGTACTGAAGTAGGTGGGAGTAGAGGGTACCATGTTTTTGGTATGGGATACACCCCACTATTTTTCAAATATTTTTTATGAAGTGAGTAGGAAAGAGGATGAAGGAGAACAGATAATGAGGAGGTGTCAGCAGGAGTCCCCAGTCCACAGAGCCTCAAACATTCCCACTGCCAGATGGTGGTGGCATGGAGAACCTCGATGTTGTGGGGATAGGGGCATGTGGTGGTACAGGTGGTCAGCAACAAGTGGGATAGTATGTCTTGAATACGCTGAAGAGAGTCTTTGACTGGCTGAATCCATCTGTCCACCACCTACTCCAGCATGTCCTCAACCAAGTCCTGAGGCCACTGTTCAATGAAGCTAGCCAGGCTACCATGTACCAGGGTGCCTATAGGACTGGTACTACCTTCCCAATCCTGCAAGGACATCCATAGGTGAATGTTCTCTAACCTTGGAGCTACATACATGGGCCACTCCTGAGGATTTGGGTTCTGCATAAAATGAACATAAATGGGAAGTAATAAAGGAGAAAGGCAGGCAGATTTAAACTAAGAAATAGAAAAAAGATGAGGGAGACAAAAGAGAAAGTATACACAATCAGCTCACACATAATGCGACACAGCATTCAATTTCTTACTTTAAAAATGTTTTTATTTTTATACATCTTTATTGAAGTAAAATAGAATGTACAGGTAGTGGTTAAGCAGACAAGGGGATACTTACTGATTTGGGAAGTGTGTATGTGTAAGTAGGAAGAATGCTATGATAAGTGCTCATGCAGACTTTGGATGAAATTTTATAGGAAGTGCTTATGTGTACCTGGCAGGAAAGTGCTGTCACCAATTGTAGGCAATTTTCTCCTCTTCTATAAAGAGAAGACATAAGCTAATTGTTCTTTACCTGTATTTCACTTTTTCTCCTGTAACAGTACTTATATGATTAGTACTTATTTCTAAAACATTCCATTCACTGCAGTACTTGCTGACTATGAGTTTGTTTAAATATGTAATACAATCTGAATTCTCATACTGTGCCAATCTTCCCTTTACTGCTTATTATAAACACAGTGATATACTTTTAGTGGAATAGTGTTTTAAAATATTCTGGTTTGCATGTAACAGTCTGTGAGTTTTATTCAGGCAGAAGTTGTTCACATACAGAACAATGTAGCAATTCATAGAAGTTTTCATTTCTTTAACTTTACAATAGTGGGTGTGTTGATATGTTTTCATAAAAATTCTAAACCTATAAGGAAATTATTTAAAAACATATACAGAAGTAATATAACTGATCATTTCTCACTAAAGTATGTGCTGGGCATTCACTTGTCACTGCAACCCCCACCCCCTCCTCCAGCCTGTATGCTGAATAGGTTGTGGTGCCTGCCTAAGTGTTCAGCCATCTTCCACATTCAGTTAATATTGTGGAAGAAATTACTTATCTTTTGCAATTATTATACTAATAAATCATTTTCTGGCCTATACAAGCAAAATCCTTTTTTTACAAAAACTGCCTGCATGTAATTTAACTAGTACCTGTAGATCAGGGTGTATGTGCTTTCGCTGTGTCTTTAAGAAGCATGCCAAAGACTGTATGTGCACGTATAAATTCCAGACCCATGCAATCCATAGTACCAAAGTGAAAGAGCAGTCAGAGCATGAGCATGCATGATCGCAGTTGTTAGTTTGTATATAAGTTGTTGTTGTTTGTTGTTTGTCTTTCGGCTTTTCCCGGTTAGGGGTCACCACAGCGGAACTCCACTTTAGCTAAAGTCAGTAAACTTCTATAGTGATGTGTTTGTAGAAAATAAAGCTGCTTGAACAGAACCCACAAACACTCTTCTATTGGGTCCAAAGTAGGAGAGCAACATGGGATCAGAACCAGGATCGCAAAGAATAATATTCGGAGCCATGAGGTGCAGAGATAACAGTGAAGGTAAAACTAAGAGAAACGAGCATAAAAAGAGACAGAAAAGAGTCAACAGTAACAAGAAGCAGCACAAATGGTTTATTTGGCAAAAAAGACAAAACGGGACACAGACCGCATTACTGAGCAAGCAGAAGGCACAAAAGGTTTATTAACTAAGGGAAATGTTTAAAACAAAGGTGTCTGATGAAACGATTAATAGTAAAGCAAAATGAGTGTGCTTAAATCAAAACGAGTGTATTTGATGCAATCTGGGCATGTTTAGAGTAAAATGAGCACAAGAAACATACAACGGGCATGAAAAGGGCTTAAACGAGCAAAACAAATATGATAAGGGCAAAAAGTGCACATTGAGCAAAAATAAAGCAAGGCGACGGCATGTGTTTTGGCAAAGTGCTGTGTTTTGGCATAACTACAACTTCATATTGTATCAAGGGCATAACTAGAGTTATTCAAAGTATCTCAAAGTGTGTAAAAGTGCTTACAGTGTGTGCTTATTGCTATGCATGCATGTTAAAGAGTTTATTGTGTGCAAAGTGCAACTATTTTGTAAAAAAAACAGTCAAAGTATAGCCATTTTGAAAAGTTTCTTTTGCTGGTTGTGTCTCTTCACAAAGTGCCACCATTACAGATTGTTGTCTACCAAGGTACCACCATTCTGGGGAAATTTCAGTGTGTTGTGTACAGTTTATTTGCAAAGTGTAATTACTTTGAGATGTTATCGACTTTGGGGCAAGAGAAACCCAGTTTATTTACATCATGCAGTTATTTGATAAGTTTCTTACACTGATAAGGGGTGATTTCTTGCAAAACGATAAATTACAAGAGTATTACAGTTCAATTATTCAAAGGTCTTACGAGCTTGTCCATTAGCATAATTTCAAAAAGCCCAAAGGTATAATTTCAGAAGCACAAAGGCATTGAACAAGGTTACAAATACTGGTATAAACATCTGGAATATGTGCATATGTGCATGTTCATGCTTATTTGCAAAACCCTTCACTGGTATGTGTTAATATGGCAGATGGATTTCGAAAGTATCTACCTCTTGTATTTGATCAGAATATTGCAGAAAATTGGAGAACATTTGAGCAAAAGTATGATATTTTTATACAGATTATGCAGATAGAGATGCATGCACCAGGGCAATCATTTTGCTAAACCTAGCTGGGTCAGAGGCCATTGAAAGAGAGCATTTATTTGTTTATGCACCAGCAGTATATGAGGGAGAAGGTGAAATTGTCATATTGTTGTACAGGCTGAGTCAAGGGATGACCCTGAGTGTCTGAAGTGCAAATTCAGAGAAATGTGTAACCCCCAGACAAATATTACATTAGGGAGGCATTTGTTTTACACTAGAGATCAGAAACCAGAATAAACTTTTGCAGCTTACATTACTGACCTGAGAAACAAAGCTAAAATGTGTCAGTTTCATGACTTAAAAGATGACTTAATAAAGGACAGGCTTGTGTGTTATATTAATAGTGCTGCTATGAGAAAGATTTTGCTTCATGACAGTGATTTAATGCTGATTAAAGCCATTGAGATTTGACAAATCCATGAAGTTACAGAAAAACACACAAGTATGCTTGCAAGCGACAAGAGCATGATTTCAGCAGGTTCCAGAGTAAATGGAGACAGCATGTAACATGTGGCAAACAGAAGTAGGCCTAACAACATGACAGCCACAGCCCTGCTGGTTCACCAGGGAAACCACGTAATTTTCCAGCAAGTTCTAAGACTAGTTCAGTTAAAGGAGCATGCTCTGTACAGTACAAGGGTGAATCAACAAAATGCTCAATGCAGTACAAGCGTGAGTCAGCAAAACCCAAATCCAGCTTCATTGTTAACCATCACAATTGTGGTGCCAATTATGAGTCTAAGAGAGAAAATGCTTAGCATTTGGTCAGCAATGCTACAAGTGTAAAAAATGGAACCATTTTCAAAAGTTTTGCAAATCAAGTAAGCTTCACATGGTTACAAAGATGGGTCATTCAAAAAAGCAAATTGATCAACTGGGGTTGCATTCCACTTTCTATGTAGATGATAAATCAGTAATTGGTGAAAGAGTTGACGCAGTGAATTTGCTGGCAAGGAACACAGTGTTTTGTACTGTCCAGATCAATGGTAAATCCACTGAGCTCAAAGTAAACACTGATTCAAAGTGTAATGTTATTTCAGCAGACACATTTGCGTAAGTGAAAACCAACGAGCAACTCAATGTGGCTAGTAGTGTGAAACGTGTTGCTTATAGAGGTGAAGAAATTTAAACCAAAGGCTCAGTAGTGCTTTTATGTTATTTGGCTAAGAACTGTTCTAGCTTGTTATTCTATGTAGTTTGAAGACCTGTGAAGTCATTTTTGAGTCTCAGTTTGAGAATGAATCTACTTTCTTTTACCAAAGAAGGTCATCATATAAGCGCATATCCTAGTTCCAATTTTTCTGAAGCCATCTTCTCAGAGTATGCTGATGTCTTCAATGACAAGTTGGGCATACTTCCAGTTATGTATTCTATGAAGTTAAACCCAGAGGTCAGTCCAGTAGTCAGACCAGTGAGGAATGTTCTAATAGCTATACAAGACAAAGTCAAAGCTCAGTTGGATAACATGGTGCAGCAAAAGGTGTGATTTGTCCAGTTACAGAACCAACTGAATGGGTGTTGTCCATGATAGCAGCCCACAAAAAAGGCTCAGATGAAATCAGAATATGTATTGATGCAAGAGATTTAAAAAAGAATTAAAGAGACCAGATCATCCAATGCATACAGTCGAAGAGGTCGCAGCCCTAATACCAAATGTCACTGTTTTTTCTGTCTTTGATGCAAAAAGTTAATTTTGGCAAGTGATGCTTGATTGCAAATCCTCATTACTGACCACTTTTGGTACCCTGTTTGGCAGATATAGATCTCTGAGGATGCCATTTGGAATAACATTTGCAAGTGAAGTCTTCTAGCATGCAATGGAACAATTTTTTTCAGGTTATCCTTTTGCCATAATAGTAGATGATTAATTGGTCAGAGGTAATGGCAAAGCAGAGCATGACAGAAACCTTAAGAGAGTTCTAGACAGAGCACGTAAGTGAACTTAAAGCTCAATCCTCAAGTACAAATTCAGGCTACCAGACATTACATATGTAGGGCATTTATTTACCAGCACTGGCTTAAGACCAGACCCATCTAAGCAAGCAGTCATTCTACAGATGTCAGCACCAGATAATATTCAAGCTCTACAGCATTTCCTTGGCATGGTCAACTATTTAGGCAAGTTCATACCAGACTTCAGCGAGTTGAAAGCACCTTTAAGAGAGCTGATGCGCAAAAATGTTACATGGTCTTGGTTGGAACAGCACCAGAAGGCATTTGAAAACTTTTGCATGTTCAACGTTTCATGATTATATCTATGGTCGAGCTAATCAGATTGAAACTGATCACCAACCTCTAGTTACTATTCTAAAGAAGCCTATGCATTCAGCTCCAGCGAGATTACAAAGAATGATGCTCAAATTGCAAAAGTACAACTTCAAAGTGGTCTATTCAAAAGGCAAACTTCTTTATATGGCTGATACCTTATCCAGATCTCCCAGAAATACAATGGAACAGCTTGACGCAGAGAATTTTGACTTTGACATAATGGCAGTGCATAATTTTTCTACCATGAGACTTGATGAGCTGAGAGATCATACAAAGACTGATCCAATTTTGCAAAAGCTCAACTACTACATTAATATCAGATGGCCGTCAAAGCAATCTAGTGCACCACCTGAAGTGCAAACCTGTTTTTCTTACAGAGATGAGGTGTTGATGGAAGATGGCATTATTTTCAAAGGTCATAAAATTGTTGTTCCTGCTTCCTTACAACATGAATATATTCAGATTTTGCATCATGGTTACCCAGGTTCCAATTCTACCAAAAGAAGGGCGAGATAACTAATATTGTGGCCTTCACTAATGAAAGACATCAATAAAGTACTTTCTTCTGTTCGGTATGCAATAGTACTAAACTGCATTCACAAAGAGAACCACTTCAGCTACGTCAAGTTCCTGAACTACCTTGGTCAACAGTTGCCATTGACATATTCGAGTGGACACTTATTCAAACTGGTTTGAGATTGACTTACTACATAATATAACATCCACTACTGTTATTACCAAATTGAAACGTTATTTCTCACTCCATGGTAGTCCACACAGAGTTATTGCTTACAATGGCACTCAATTTACTAGTCAGTTATTTCATACATTTACAAGAGAATGGGACTTAGTACAGGTTACTAACATCCACAGTCACATGGTCTAGCAGAACGTGCAGTGCAGAGGGCAAAGCAATTACTTGAAAGATCAAAGCGTGACAATACCGATGTCTTTTTGAATCTACTTAATCTCAGAAACATACCACATATCGATATACTTGGCTTACCTGCTCAGAGACTTCTATCCAGGCAAGCCAGAACAACATTGCCTATTACTTCCAGTCTATTGAGGCCTAAAGCTAAAAACAGCAGAACTATGAGAGCCAATTATTCAAGAAGCATTCTGTCCACAAGTCCAGTTATGATAAATCAAGCAGATTTCTTCATCCATTGAAAGAAAGAGAGACAGTGAGGATACAAACAGTGAAAGGTTTTGACTGGATTGGTCAAGTAACAGGTATATGTATTAAGATCCTACTTTGTAGAATCCGAGGGTGTGGAGTACAGGATGAATCACAGACATTTCCTTCCTGTACCAGAATTGTTATCGCAGCATATAGACTCTAGATCTCAGAGCAATCTAGACATTGTTCCTGTTCCAGAATGTGTCATACCATCTGATTCCAATCCTGAGGATGTTCATGATATTCCTAAGCTCGAACATACAGAAGAGACAGTTCCAGTTGCCAAGCCTAATTCCCAGTTTTATATCATGATTTGGTTGTACGTCCAGACCAGGTGTGAGATACACGGTTATTTGGACATAACTGTATATACGTACATAGTTTTGTATAATGCATGACAAAAAAGCTGTTTGTACCACGTGCATGTTAATTGCTATCCTCTGTATTGCATTTTCTAAAAAGAGGGAGGATGTAGAGCACAGTGTGATGTGTCTTTAAGAAGCACAGCAAGTGATGAACATGCATGTATAAATAACCGACACGTGTTGTACCTAGTGCCATATGGAAAGGGCAGCCAGAGAGTAAGCATGTGAAAATGAATGTAGGTATTTTGTATAGGTTACCTGAGTTGAAGTTAATAGCTCTGATTGTAATGTGTTTGTAGATAATAAAGTTGCTTGAACAGAACCCACAAAAACTTGTCTATTACATTGTGACAACATGACCAACAAGTTGTATCCAAGTTTTAATGTTCAAATCTGATGAAAACCACTTCACAATAAACTAAGAAGACAAATGCTTGTGAGGATACATATATCATATTTGGGAACAGTACCAACCTCCTACCTCAAAATACATGGTCACTTTATGTGTATCATGGTCTGGTGTTAAACTGGGATTAAAATTAAGGCACCAGTGCCCATAGTCCTATTTCAAGCTACTACTGTCACATTTATATACAGTGTGCCTCCCCACCCCATTCTCCAAAAGACTGCCTCCTTCTGTGTACCCTTCTGATGTCAGAATGGGACAAAAATGAAAAAAAAAAAAAATACAGCATAACATGTTTGCTGTCAGACATATATAAACAGCATGCTTATTTACTCTCCCCTAAAAGGCAGCCACCTGTATATTCATGAGAGGTTGACTGTGGGGAAATGGAAAAATAATGATTACAATGTTTCCAAATTGTTATATATCAAGACAATACAGTGTTCCTACAGAAGATATTGTGACCCTCCATGCACCCCTCTGCAGTTCGTGAGTAAAGTTAAATAAATAATGACACCAGTGCCCCAGCCCAATGCAAAATAAAGTGGCCTCTGAGGTTTGGGAGGAATGTTAAAGAAATACTGACATCATCTCTAGGCCTTCACATAATAACAGTGGCCTTATTTGTACACATATGAGCATCGCTGCATTTTGACTAGATGGGGTTTAGGGCAGAAGTATTTAATAAGCCCTTGTCAGAATAGGCCACCAGTCCCCAGATGTTCTGAAAGCCTGGGTATTCTGTGATGTATTTATCCCTTATGTTTTTTTTTTTTTAAAAATGGCACAGTGATGCAGTGGTAGCATTATCACCTTACAGCAAGAGGTTGTCAGGTTCGATTCTCAGCTGGAGTGCTTTCTTTGTGGAGTCTGCATGTCCTCCCTGCATTTGTGTGGCTTTTCTATGGGTACTCTGGTTTCCTTCCACATTACAAAGATATGCTTCTGGAGCATTTCTCCCCAGGCCTCCACGGAAAATTGGACTAATTCCAAGTTGGACTTTCCCAGTAAACAAATAATAAATAAATAAATAAATAAAATCAAATAAAAAAATGACTTTTAAACTGAGCAGGTGACAGCACGATCAGTTACTTTCATCCAGCCAAGCCACACCAAGCAGTCATAGCTACTTCTAGGTATAATTCAGACTTCTGATTGTGATAAAAGAGGATGACTGTGTAAAGTATTTCATCTTTGTTTCAAACAGTTGCCATATGTTAAAATATTAGAACCAACAAAGGTCTGACCCAGTAGTACTGATGCATCTCTAGAGGTGCTGCTTCATCCTCTGGATGACAAACGTAACGACAAGAGGCAATAAACCTACTAGTGAGTTAGTGGGGGGCACTTCTTTTGTCAGTGAGTTAGTGGGGGGCACTTCTTTTGTCAGTGAGTTAGTGGGGGGCACTTCTTTTGTCAGTGAGTTAGTGGGGGGCACTTCTTTTGTCAGTGAGTTAGTGGGGGGCACTTCTTTTGTCAGTGAGTTAGTGGGGGACACTTCTTTTGTCAGTGAGTTAGTGGGGGGCACTTCTTTTGTCAGTGAGTTAGTGGGGGGCATTTCTTTTGTCAGTGAGTTAGTGGGGGACACTTCTTTTGTCAGTGAGTTAGTGGGGACACTTCTTTTGTCAGTGAGTTAGTGGGGGGCACTTCTTTTGTCAGTGTTAGTGGGGGCACTTCTTTTGTCAGTGAGTTAGTGGGAGACACTTCTTTTGTCAGTGGGGATCCTCAGTGTCTGTCTCTAAACAAAGTGGAAGCAAGTCTGATCCCTCCCAATGAAGGGAATCCTCTGGAAGTCACTGTTGCATGAAGCTGAATCCCTTAAAAAACTTATACCGCCTGTAGAGACTGACAGATAATTCCTGGACCCTTGAATAAATGGCACTCAGTAAATAAAAAAATCAAGCAAGCTGTAAATCAAAGGCAAATGTAAAAAACTGTGAATACAACCAAAGCCAAAATTAATTAAAACAGAAATAAGATGTAGATACCAGTTCTTCTTTGTCTTCTTATCTTTATTGGAGGCAGGTGAGTGATGTTATAAGTTATGAAGGTTCAGCTGCATTTATTTATTACGGAAATTTGTGGGCGTGTACCACTGAGGACTATCCCTATGGGCGTTCCCTTTTTGGAAGGTACCAGAGGAACCGCCCCAATGAGCTCCATTCTCATAATTACGGTTCTAACCAGCACTTTCACTGGGAACTGTCATCAGATCTGCCTACATAGAACAACATTTTATTTAAAGATGTTTGCTATATAACCAAACCCCAGGAGAAATCAGAATCACATTAATAGGCCAAATATGCACACTTACAAGGAATTTGAGTCCAGTTTCAATGACTCTCCAAGTATGAATTACATAAATGACATACATGCAACTATTAAGAATAAGACAAAAAAAAGGTAAATATACATATACATGTGGGTCTACTTCAGAATGTCGACCATTCAGAATGTCGACTTTCATATGGCCGACAGCATATGATCGACATTCTGAAAGACCGACATCCTGAAATAGCACCATTTACCTATCTGTAAACACAGTAAAATTGTGTTATGCAGGGGGACAAGCCCCCCTGCACCCCCCACACCCCCTGCTACTTAAATATTCTCACTCCATGACCGCACTACAGTGCAGGAAAGGGAAATCTTCCAGTCCTGCACTGTAGTGGGATCTCCGCTATCATTTGTCGACCTTTCAAACGTTTCCTCATATAGTGTTGGCCATATGAGTTTCAAACATTTGAAAGTTCGAACAAATGAAGGGGACCCATACATACACAAACAAGGTGAAAAGTGTAACTCATTGCAAGAAATACTGAAATAAACTCTGAAAGAAACAAGTATTAACAATATGTAAACAATACTGCAAAATCCTCAGAGGCTTGGGAAAAAGAATAACCCAATCTAATAAGCTGAGTTAACCGTTTATGAACTTGATGGCCTGTGGAAAAAAGTGTTCTTATATCTGCTTGTTTTGGTGCATATTAATCTATAATGCCTGACTGATGGTAACAGTTCAAAAAGATGGTGGCCTGGATGTGAAGGGTCGGTGATGATTTTTCCCTGCCCTTTTCATGACTGTGGAATAGTACAGGTTCTGTAATGAGAGCAAACTAACACCAATGATATTTTCGGCAGACCTGACTATTCAATGTAACGTATTTTAGTCATGATTAGACAGAGATCCAAACCACACTGTTATGGATGAGCTGAGAACAGACTCAATGATTGCTGTATAGATCCGAATCAACAGTTCCTGTGGGAGGTTGAACTTCCTCAGTTGTCACAGAAAGATTCGCTGTTGTGCCTTTTTATGATGGACCCTACATTGGTCTCCCACTTCAAGTCCTCGGAGATTATAGATGCCAAAAACTTGAAGGATTCCACAACTGACACAGTAGTATTAAATATAAAGAGGGGGGATAATACTGTAGTACCGCTCCTAAAGTCCACTGTCATCTCCACAGTTTAAAGAGTGTTCAGCTCCAGATTATTCTGATACACCAAAGGGCCAGCTGCTCAGCCTCTTGTCTGTATGCAGATTCATCACCATTCCTGATGAGCCTGATGATAGTTGTATCATCCGCATATTTAATAAGTTTGACAGAGGGGTCCTTGGAGGTGCAGTCATTAGTGTAGAGGGAGAACAGAAGTGGTGAGAGCACACATCCCTGGGGGGGCACCTGTACTGATCGTGCAGTAGCTAAATGTAAATTTCCCCAGTTTCACCTGCTGTTTCCTATTAGTCAGAAAATTGATGTTCCATTGACAAGTGGAGACAGGAACTGAAAGCTTGAAGAGTTTCCAGTGAAGAAGTTCCGAAATTATTGTATTAAATACAGAGCTGAACTCCACAAACAGAATCCTTGCATATGTCCTCAGGTTGTCAAGATGTTCCAAGATATAGTACAGGCCCATATTAACTGCATCATTCATTGACTAGTTCTCTCAATAAGCAAGCTGAAGGGGGTCCAACAAGGGAGCTGTAATATCCTTCAAGTGAGCTAACAACAGCCTCTCAAAAGTCTTCATAGGTTCAGAGGTTCATAGGTTGGTACTAGGCTATCAGCCCTAGGGCCTATACAAGCCTAGCCATAACAATTCCCTGGCTATTTCTTCCCACACTATTTACTTCCCTGGACCCCTATCCAGCAGGGTGACTGACGTGATCCCCAGAGTGAATTTCCTTTCTCCCATCCAATTGTCAAGGTTCCTTTTGAAGAGGGCCAAAGAGGCACTCTGCTTGACATGTATGGACAATCTATTCCAGAGTCTGGGGAGTCTCTGGGTCAGGAACCTATCCCTCCAGCATGTTTTGTTTATTGTGATGACAAGGTTTAGATCCCTGGAGCGTGTGGCTCTGAGGGATTGGGATTTCTTTAAGTGTAGCATGTCCAACAGCTCTGGGTTTGACCTGGCCTTGTATGTTAAGCAGAGATCACCTCTGAGTAGACGATATGCGACAGAGTATAGCTGGAGTTTTTTAAGGCGGTCAGCGTACGGCATCTGCTTTAGGCCTGTGATTCTTTTAGTGAGGTATTTCTGCGGCCTTTCCAGTTGTTGCAGATGTTTTGAGAGGTACATTCCAAACGGGGCATTGTATTCTATAATGGGTCTAATGAGGGATGAGTACAGTGGGACAATGACCTCCTTTTTTCTGGATGAAAAGCCCTTGGTGATGAGGTGTGCCACATAGAAGGATTTCCTGACTGTTGTGGTGATGTGGTTATCAAAAGTGAGACCACTGTCCACCTGTGTCCCTAAGTCTCTTATCACACCTTCGGTGTTTAGTGTATTGCCACTTATGTGGTAATTCATGGATACATGTTTTTTCCCAAAGGGGATAACTATACATTTCTTGGCATTGAACTTGAGCCCATGGCTCTGGCACCAAGCATCTGTTTCTGTAAGGCCCTTTTGTAGAGAATCCACATAATTTGGGGATTCAATAATGGCTCCCAGTTTGCAGTCATCTGCGAACTTTGTTAGCCAGAGTCCTTTAGTATTGGCCTGTACTTCACAGAAGTAGATACCAAACAAGAGAGGTCCCAGGACTGAACCCTGAGATACACCACTTGTCTCTTGTCTGGAGCTGGATTTGGAGTCGGCTACTTTTACAGTGTGGGTTCTATCAGTAAGCCAGTTAGCAACCTATTGGGTGATGTAGGGATTAATGCCCAGCTTAGAAAGTTTATCTATGATTCCAGAGTGGGAGATGGTGTCAAAGTCCTTGGCAAGGTCTAGATAGGCTGTATGGACCATCTTACCCTTGTCCATGGCTCTGGAGGCTGATTCGAAGAAGTCAATGAGGTTCAGGAGACAAGATCGGCCCTTCACGAACCCAAACTGGGTGGGGTCCAGTGTTGAAGGTTGCCAATGTTTTTGTTTATAAGTTCCATGATAATACGCTCCATGGCCTTGCAGATAAGGCCTGTCAGGCTGATGGGAAGGTAGTTTCTGGGATCCAAGGTGGATCCCCCCTTGTGGAGTGGGATAACTGTAGCTCTGCACCACTCAGTGGGCACGAAACCTGAGGTGAGGCTATGATTAAACATGACACTTAGGTGAGGTGCCAGTTCATATTGCAGTTAATGTAGTACACAGCCTGGGTTGTCATCTGGTCCCATGGATGCTGTATTCTTAGCTTTGGAGAGTGAGTTTTTTACCTGTGTGGCTGTTATTACTGGAATTTGGCAATCTTCTGGTATTGAGCTGGGCCATTTAGGGGGAGGGGGGTGAAGTTGGCACTGAATCGATCTGCCAGGATACTGGCAATATCCTTGGGATCAGTATATTTAATGCCATTCTGTTTTAGCTCAGAGCAGATCTGAGCATTGCCATTTAGATTCTTGACATAGTTATAGAATGCCTTGTGGTTGTCTTTGGAATCTTTGGCAATTTTATTTTCATAACTAGCTTTGGAGGATTTTATGAGGGATCTCAGTTTCTTACTGAGGCTGGTAAGGGAGTTTTTTGCATCCTGGGATTTTCCTCTTTTCTGCAACAGTTTCTTCCTTTTGTTGTAAAGTTTGTTTATGGCAGGGGACCACAGATTGGCTTCCTCTTTTTGGATGAGAGCATCTTGGTTCTATTTGGGATGGCACAATTCATGCATGAGTAGATGTGCTCGTACAGTGCCTTAGTGTAGGATTCAGCAGTTGAACTTTCAGTTCCTGTCTGCATGGGTGTCATGAAGTTTGTCACTTCTGACTTGAGTAGCATGAAGTTGGCATTGAAGAAGTTTTTTTATGGAGGTTTCCTTACTGGGGGGTGGTGGGATGTGGATGTTAAGAGTGATTAGCTTATGGTCAGACCTGACTAACAAGGGGGTGACCATAGGTGTGGACCATCGATTTCCCATGTTTTTAATGACCAGGTCTAGGATATTGGAGCCCCTGGTGGGACTATGGTTTAGTTGATCCAGGGCATTGGAATTTATGAATTCCAAGAACCGTTGGGCAAAGGTGTTGGTACATGAGTAGTTTTCCCAGTTAATGGCAGGGTAGTTGAAATCACCCAGTATTAGGGTGTTTGGTTGTATCTTAATATTTTCCAGTATGTTTAGAAAGGTGTAGTGAGAATCTTGGGGTATGGTGGGGGATCTGTAGCAAGCTACAATTTGGATTGCAGTTTTACCTAGTGTTAGTTGCACCTGGAGAATTTCAGATGCATTGTGTTGGGCAACTAGCCTGGTGGTGTGAATATCCTTGGTGAATATTGACACTCCTCCACCTTTAGTGTTTCGCTCCTGGTTTGGTGGTCGAAAAGTGTGGTAAGAGTTGTAGCCTGGTATTGCAGGGGTGCTCTCTGGAGCCTTGAACCAGGTCTCAGTTACTGCACAGATATCGATGTTCTCCATGTTTAGGAGTGCTTCGAGAGAGTGCATTTTGAAGTTTAGACTTCTAGCAGTGAGTAGCATTACCTTCATATTTTGCATGCTTGTACCTGTTACGGTGGTGGTTTTGTCCTTTGAACTTTGCCTAAAAAAGGCACTAAAGGGGTGGCAACAGCCTTAGCCAGTAACCTGAATCCCAGGGGCGACAGGTGCAGACCATCTCTGGCAAAGCATCATGGTCTGTCAATCATGTCGTCCCAGGCAGACAGATACTGGATCCCCTTTGAATGACACCAGAAGCTTAGCTTAGCATGACCACTGATGCCAAAGCAACATGACCACTGATGTCAAAGCAACAGGGCTGTAATCATTCAGTCCTGTTATACTGGATTTTTTAGGGACTGGAATGATTGTGGCTTGTTTGAAACATAAGGGAAGTTCACATAGCGCCAATGATTTATTACAAATGTGAGTTAAAAACAGGAGCCAGTTAGTTGATCAGCACAGGTTTTTAAACAGGAGGGTGAAACCCCATCTGGACCAGCTGCTTTCCTAATTTGCTGTCTTTCAAAAAAACTGACACACATCCTCTTCAGAGATAATTAATGCAGGTTGAATGCGAGAATG